>NC_091156.1:20146657-20199157 GCF_040958095.1 Procambarus clarkii
ACCCACTAGGTGAAGGTGGCCCCCCTACTACCTGGTGAAGGTGGCCCCCCTACTACCTGGTGAAGGTGGGCCCCCCACTACCTGGTGAAGGTGGGGCCCCCCCACCCACTAGCTGGTAAAGGTGGAGCCCCCCCCACCCACTAGCTGGTGAAGGTGGGCCCCCCCCACCCACTAGCTGGTGAAGGTGGGCCCCCCCCACCCACTAGCTGGTGAAGGTGGGCCCCCACCCACTAGCTGGTGAAGGTGGGCCCCCCCCACCCACTAGCTGGTGAAGGTGGGCCCCCCCCACCCACTAGCTGGTGAAGGTGGGGGCCCCCCACCCACTAGCTGGTGAAGGTGGGGCCCCCCCCACCCACTAGCTGGTGAAGGTGGGCCCCCCCCCACCCACTAGCTGGTGAAGGTGGGCCCCCCCCCACCCACTAGCTGGTGAAGGTGGGGCCCCCCCCCCACCCACTAGCTGGTAAAGGTGGCCCCCCCCCCCCCACTACCTGGTGAAGGTGGCCCTGGCGAGGGCGGGGCGTGGAGCGGGGCTCCCGGGAGGGACACATAAGGTTCCCTCCGCCACATTAGGCTGTGTAAATAACTGTACATTGTATTTGTAAATAAAACATGTTTTCTCGTCTTTGCAGGTGAGTTTTGAGGCAGGCGAGGACGGCGGGCTGCCACGCGCCTACCACAGGGCACTGTGGCTACGCGCCTACCACAGGGCACTGTGGCTACGCGCCTACCACAGGGCACTGTGGCTACGCGCCTACCACAGGGCACTGTGGCTACGCGCCTACCACAGGGCACTGTGGCTACGCGCCTACCACAGGGCACTGTGGCTACGCGCCTACCACAGGGCACTGTGGCTACGCGCCTACCACAGGTCACTGTGGCCACGCGCCTACCACAGGGCACTGTGGCTACGCGCCTACCACAGGGCACTGTGGCTACGCGCCTACCACAGGGCACTGTGGCTACGCGCCTACCACAGGGCACTGTGGCTACGCGCCTACCACAGGGCACTGTGGCTACGCGCCTACCACAGGGCACTGTGGCTACGCGCCTACCACAGGGCACTGTGGCCACGCGCCTACCACAGGGTACTGTGGCCACGCGCCTACCACAGGGCACTGTGGCTACGCGCCTACCACAGGGCACTGTGGCCACGCGCCTACCACAGGGCACTGTGGCTACGCGCCTACCACAGGGCACTGTGGCCACGCGCCTACCACAGGGCACTGTGGCTACGCGCCTACCACAGGGCACTGTGGCCACGCGCCTACCACAGGGCACTGTGGCTACGCGCCTACCACAGGGCACTGTGGCCACGCGCCTACCACAGGGCACTGTGGCCACGCGCCTACCACAGGGCACTGTGGCCACGCGCCTACCACAGGGCACTGTGGCCACGCGCCTACCACAGACTCTGTGCACTGTGAGTAGGTAACCTCGTGTTCTTTGTTAACACAACCAAGTGTTAGCTGTACCTATGAAGCCATGGCCCTTAAACTTGTGTGTTGAGGAACAATACGTAATGTAAGAAGGTCAGTGTTCCCATAGGAACCTCTCAAAATATCTCAAGTACTTCATTTTTTCCCGAGACTATTGTATCAGGTTGTGCTAATGACACCTTTACTTGGGCTTCTCTGCACCTATATATATATATATATATATATATATATATATATATATATATATATATATATATATATATATATATATATATATATATATATATATATATATAATAATATTATATATAATATTATTATTATATATTCCTAAGGTGTGCTCCCTCCTTCGACAGCCCAAAATTAACGGAATATGACACACTCCTAAAGACAATAACTATGAAAGTGTTAAACATCTCCCTGCAAGATGACCAGTGGGACCAAGCAACGCTCCCAGTTAGACTCGGGGGTATAGGTATTCGCAAGGCGACACAGCATTGCCGGCATTCTTATCCTCGACCAGTGCTACAAGTGAATTAGTTTAAGAAATACTACCAGAATACCTTCGAGACTCCATTGGGATCCATGATCCCAAATTCGCGGAAGGAGCCGGTCAGTGGGACACTCTTGCCAACTCTCACCCTCGACCTACGTTTCCCAATGACGGCAAACAGGCCAAATGGGATAGCCGCATAGTGGAGAACATCGGCACATCATTGCTGGAGGCAGCTTCCAGGAAGGACAGAGCACGTCTCCTAGCTGTGCAAGCCCCCTATCCCGGGGACTTCCTGTTGGCAGTCCCTAATTCCGCCTTGGGCACCCGCCTGGACCATCGGGGCCTAAGTATTGGTGTTGCCCTGCGCCTTGCCGCCCCTATCTCCACCGAGCACCGGTGTATTTGCGGCCATGCACGGGCAGACCAATACGGCAGCCATGGTCTCATCTGTCGTAAGACACAGGGAAAGATTGCCAGACACGAAGAAGTCAATGACAGAAAGAGAAGTTTGGCTTCAGCTGGGTGCCCAGCACAAAGGGAACCTCAGTTGTGCAGATCTGACAACAGCCAAAAACGCCCAGATGGAGTCACCCTGCAGCCGTGGAGGGAAGGTAAACAGGTCGTGTGGGACTACACGTGTGCGTCTAGATTGGCCGATACCGATCTACCTTACAGCACAGCTGAGGGAGGCGGGGCTATATGAGATGTCATCTGATATATCTGACATCCTATCCCCATTGGATTTTAAAGAAGCCATAGACAGTATGCCTATGCACTCTGCACCAGGCCCTGATTCTTTGAATTCCATGTTCATCAAGAACAAGAACAAAAAAAATATCTATCGCAGGCCTTTCACATTCTTTGGAGACAGTCTAGATACTAGCGTTATCCCTGACATACTAAAAACAGCAGAGATAGCACCACTCCATAAAGGAGGAAATAAGGCAGAGGCAAAAAATTGCAGACCGATAGCACTAACATCGCACATCATAAAAATCTTTGAGAGAGTGCTAAGAAATATGATCACAAAATACATGGAAGCACAGCATCTCCATAACCCCGGACAACATGGGTTCAGAACAGGGCGCTCTTGCCTGTCGCAGTTGCTGGACCACTAGGACATGGCATTAGATGCTATGGAAGTCAGACAAAACGCTGATGTAATTTACACAGATTTCGCAAAAGCCTTCGACACATGTGACCATGGTTATAAGGGCTGGGGACCCAGGGTTATTGGGACCGACCAAAGAGCCTAAATCTGTATTCTCTTGAGCGCAGGTGGGAGAGATGCATAATAATTTACACGTGGACAATAGTAGAGGGGCTTGTCCCGAACCTGCACACAGAAATAACACCACATGAGATCAGAAGGCATGGCAGGATGTGCAGAATACCCCCGTTGAAGAGCAGAGGTGCAACAGGTACTCTGAGAGAGAACTATCAACATCAGAGGCCCGAGACTGTTCAACACGCTTCCACTACACATAAGGGGCATAACTGGCCGACCCCCTCACAGTGTTCAAGAGAGAACTATCAACATCAGAGGCCCGAGACTGTTCAACACGGTTCCGCTACACATAAGGGACATAACTGGCCGACCCCTCACAGTGTTCAAGAGAGAACTGGATAAACACCTCCAAAGGATACCTGATCAACCAGGCTGTGATTCATACGTCAGGCTGCGAGCAGCCGCGTCCAACAGCCTGGCTGACCAGTCCAGCAACTGGGAGGCCTGGTCGAGGACCGGGCCGCGGAGACGTTAAGCCCTGAAATCATGGCAAGGTAACCTGTTTGGCCACCCCTCCTTTAGAGTGGTAATATGTTTGTTTAAACGCCAGTGGCGTCTCGGCCGTACCTCTTGCCGTTCCCTCATATTACCCTGGGCACCTGTGCTCCACGTAATTTCCATTGCTTTACAAAGATGATATTTCATAAATCTGGCCCCGAAGGTGTTGCCATGTGGCGAGGGGGGCGGGGGGGGGGGGAGGAGGTCAGGCGTTGAGAGGTGGTGTGGGGTTAGGGGCAGGAGGCCAGGCGTTGAGAGGTGGTGTGGGGTTAGGGGCAGGAGGTCAGGCGTTGAGAGGTGGTGTGGGGTTAGGGGCAGGAGGCCAGGCGTTGAGAGGTGGTGTGGGGTTAGGGGCAGGAGGCCAGGCGTTGAGAGGTGGTGTGGGGTTAGGGGCAGGAGGCCAGGCGTTGAGAGGTGGTGTGGGGTTAGGGGCAGGAGGCCAGGCGTTGAGAGGTGGTGTGGGGTTAGGGGCAGGAGGCGTGGTGTTGCCAGGCAGCGAGGCTGTCAACACCACGTGAGATATTAAACAGTTTCCTGGTTTAACCATCACTGAGGCTTAGTTCTGCCTGAAGTTTTTACTTGATTATATTTTACATTCTACAGTGTATAGTTACATCTAGTGTGTGTGTGTGTGTGTGTGTGTTTACTAGTTGTGTTTTGCGGGGGTTGAGCTTTGCTCTTTCGGCCCGCCTCTCAACTGTCAATCAACTGTTTACTAACTACTTTTTTTTTTTCCCACACCACACACACACACACACACACACACACACACACACACACACACACACACACACACACACACACACACACACACACCAGGAAGCAGCCCGTGACAGCTGACTAACTCCCAGGTACCTATTTACTGCTAGGTAACAGGGGCACTTAGGGTGAAAGAAACTTTGCCCATTTGTTTCTGCCTCGTGCGGGAATCGAACCCGCGCCACAGAATTAAGAGTCCTGCGCGCTATCCACCAGGCTACGAGGCCCCTGTGTGTGTGTGTGTGTGTGTGTGTGTGTGTGTGTGTGTGTGTGTGTAACGCTCCAATAGCCCGAGCTTCAGGGTGTTTGAACGCGGGTCACGACTTCAAGCGGCAGGTGGTGTGTATGGCTGGAGGATTCAGCTACTGGGAACCATAAGTTGGAAGCAGCACGGGCTGTGGTGAGCCTCTCGTCCTCCCCTGGGACAGGTGATGGGCGCCAGGTGAGCCCGTCGTCCCTCACCTGGGACATGTGATGGGCGCCAGGTGAGCCCGTCGTCCTCACCTGGGACAGGTGATGGGCGCCAGGTGAGCCCGTCGTCCTCACCTGGGACAGGTGATGGGCGCCAGGTGAGCCCGTCGTCCCTCACCTGGGACAGGTGATGGGCGCCAGGTGAGCCCGTCGTCCTCCCCTGGGACATGTGATGGGCGCCAGGTGAGCCCGTCGTCCTCCCCTGGGACAGGTGATGGGCGCCAGGTGAGCCCCTCGTCCTCCTCTGGGACAGGTGATGAGCGCCAGGTGAGCCCGTCGTCCTCACCTGGGACATGTGATGGGCGCCAGGTGAGCCCCTCGTCCTCACCTGGGACAGGTGATGGGCGCCAGGTGAGCCCCTCGTCCTCCCCTGGGACAGGTGATGGGCGCCAGGTGAGCCCGTCGTCCTCACCTGGGACAGGTGATGGGCGCCAGGTGAGCCCGTCGTCCTCCCCTGGGACAGGTGATGGGCGCCAGGTGAGCCCGTCGTCCTCACCTGGGACAGGTGATGGGCGCCAGGTGAGCCTCTCGTCCTCCCCTGGGACAGGTGATTGGCGCCAGGTGAGCCCGTCGTCCTCCCCTGGGACATGTGATGGGCGCCAGGTGAGCCCGTCGTCCTCACCTGGGACAGGTGATGGGCGCCAGGTGAGCCCGTCGTCCCTCACCTGGGACAGGTGATGGGCGCCAGGTGAGCCCGTCGTCCCTCACCTGGGACATGTGATGGGCGCCAGGCGAGCCCGTCGTCCCTCACCTGGGACAGGTGATGGGCGCCAGGCGAGCCCATCGTCCATCACCTGGGACAGGTGATGGGCGTCACGGGCAAGATAACACAAGACCTTCATTAAGTAATCTGCTAGTAAATTAGCATTTGAATATATACACCACACTACGATCTGTCTGGATAGAGCAAAGTGGAAGCTTCTATCCCCCATCCTATCCTGGGCCCCCCCCTCCTCACGCTGGTGTGTACTCGCCTAGTTGTGCTTGCTGTGGTGAAGCTCTGGCTCTTTGGTCCCGCCTCTCAACTGTTAATCAACAGGTGTACAAGTTCCTGAGCCTACTGGGCTCTATCGTATCTAAATTTGATACTGTGTATGGAGTCAGCCTCCACCATGTCACTGCCTAATGCATTCCACCTGTTAACTACTTTGTGTGTGTGTGTGTGTGTGTGTGTGTGTGTGTGTGTGTGTGTGTGTGTGTGTGTGTGTGTGTGTGTGTGTGTGTGTGTGTGTGTGGTGTGTGTGTGTGTATTCACCTAGTTGTGCTTGCGAGGGTTGAGTTCTGCTCTTTCGGCCCGCCTCTCAACTGTCAATCAACCGATTTCGGTCCCCCCCTTCCTCCCCACACACAGATGGGTCTGGTACCTGAGTGGACAGCTCGCTGGACTCTTAATCCTGTGGCCCAGGTTCGATTCCCAGACCAGGCAGAAACAAATGGGCAATGTTTTTCATCCCGATGCTCCTGTTACCTAGCAGTAAATAGGTACCTGGGAGTTAGACAGCTGTTACGGAACAGCTTCCTGGGTGTGTTTTTAATTTTTTGGAGGGTGGGGGGGGGGGTTGACAGTTGAGAGGCGGGCCGAAAGAGCAGAGCTCAACCCTCTCAAGCACAACTAGGTGAATACACCCCCCCTCCCACACAACCCCACACACTCACCCCACCCACACTCACCCACACTCACCCACACACACACACCCACTAAGGAAGCAGCCCGTAACAGTTGTCTAACTCCCAGGTACCTATTTACTGCTCGCTATCAGTGGGCATCAAAGTGAAAGAAACTGCCCATTTGTTTCTGGGGATCGAACCCGGACCCTAGGATTACGAGCCCAGATCGCTGTCCACTCGGCTATCAGGCCCCCAGGCGCGCACACGTGTACTCACCTATTTGTGCCTGTAGAATTGAGCGTTGACTCTTGGATCCCGCCTTTCTAGCCTTCAGTTGTTTACAGCAATGACTCCTGTCCCATTTCCCTATCATATCTAGTTTTAAAATTATGAATAGCGTTTGCTTCCACAACCTGCTCCTTAAGTGCATTCCATTTTTCCACTACTCTCACGCTAAAAGAAAACTTCATCTCTGTGACTCGTCTAAGTTTCCAGCTTCCACCCATGTCCCCTCGTTCTGTTAGTATTACGTGTGAACATTTCATCTATTTTCACTGTCAATTTCCCTGAGAATTTTATACGTTCCTATCATATCCCCCGTGTGTGTGTGGGGGGGGGAGGGGGGGACCATGCCGAGGTGAACTTGCTTGTGCCTTGCTAGGCACAATCTAAGAATTGTGTGAACCATTGTGACAGGATGAACAACCCAGCGGGTTTTCTTCCTTTTGGGGAGTGTTGTACATGCTGCTATGGCGGTGTGTCCACTCACAGGATGAGTGGCGCTGCCCAATACTGTCACTATGGCGGTGTGTCCACTCACAGGATGAGTGGCGCTGCCCAATACTGTCACTATGGCGGTGTGTCCACTCACAGGATGAGTGGCGCTGCCCAATACTGTCACTATGACGGTGCGTCCACTCACAGGATGAGTGACGCTACCTACCTACCTACCTTGAGGTGCTTCCGGGGCTTAGTGTCCCCGCGGCCCGGTCGTCGACCAGGCCTCCTGGTTGCTGGACTGATCAACCAGGCTGTTAGACGCGGCTGCTCGCAGCCTGACGTATGAGTCACAGCCTGGTTGATCAGGTATCCTTTGGAGGTGCTTATCCAGTTCTCTCTTGAACACTGTGAGGGGTTTGCCAGTTATGCCCCTTATGTGTAGTGGAAGCGTGTTGAACAGTCTCGGGCCTCTGATGTTGATAGAGTTCTCTCTCAGAGTACCTGTTGCACCTCTGCTTTTCAACGGGGGTATTCTGCACATCCTGCCATGTCTTCTGGTCTCATGTGGTGTTATTTCTGTGTGCAGGTTTGGGACCAGCCCCTCAATTATTTTCCACGTGTAAATTATTATGTATCTCTCCCGCCTGCGCTCAAGGGAGTACAGATTTAGGCTCTTTAGTCGGTCCCAGTAATTTAGATGTTTTACTGAGTGGATTCTAGCAGTAAAGGATCTCTGCACGCTCTCTAGGTCAGCAATTTCTCCAGCTTTGAAAGGGGCTGTCATTGTGCAGCAGTACTCCACTCTAGATAGCACAAGCGTTTTGAAAAGTATCATCATCGGTATAGCATCTCTAGTGTGAAAAGTTCTTGTTATCCAACCTGTCATTTTTCTTGCAGTTGTGACGGCTACTTTATTGTGTTCTTTAAAGGTAAGGTCTTCCGACATGAGTACACCCAGGTCCTTTACATTGCCTTTTCGTTCTATGTTATGATTTGCCTGCGTTTTGTACGTGGTTCCTGTTTTTATGTTTTCAATTTTTCCGTAGCGCATGAGCTGAAACTTATCCTCGTTGAATACCATATTATTTTCTGTAGCCCATAGAAAGACCTGATCAACATCTGATTGGAGGTTTGCCGTGTCCTCTATGTTGCCAACTCTCATGAAAATCCTAGTGTCATCTGCAAAGGATGATACAGTGCTATAGGTTGTGTTCTGGTCTATGTCCGATATGAGGATGAGAAAAAGTACTGGAGCAAGCACAGTACCCTGGGGGACTGAGCTCTTCACGGTTGATGGGCTGGATTTTATTTGGTTGACTATTACACATTGGGTTCTGTTAGTCAGGAAATTGTAGATCCATCTGCCTATTTTCCCGGTAATTCCTTTTGAACGCATTTTATGTGCAATAACACCATGGTCACATTTATCAAAAGCTTTTGCGAAATCTGTGTAAATTACATCAGCGTTTTGTTTGTCTTCCATAGCATCTAATGCCATATCATAGTGGTCCAGCAACTGCGACAGGCAAGAGCGCCCTGTTCTGAAACCATGTTGTCCGGGGTTATGGAGATGCTGTGATTCCATGTATTTTGTGATCTTACTTCTTAGCACTCTCTCAAAAATTTTTATGATGTGCGATGTTAGTGCTATCGGTCTGTAATTTTTTGCCTCTGCCTTATTTCCTCCTTTATGGAGTGGTGCTATCTCTGCTGTTTTTAGTATGTCAGGGATAACGCCAGTATCTAGGCTTTGTCTCCACAGAATGTGAAGGGCCTGCGATAGTGGTTTTTTACAGTTCTTGATGAATATGGAGTTCCAAGAATCCGGGCCTGGTGCAGAGTGCATAGGCATACTGTTTATGGCTTCTTCAAAATCTAGTGGGGATAGGGCGACGTCTGATATGTGATTTGATGTTGGTATCATATCCATGAAAATTTCATTTGGGTTATCAATCTTTAGTGCATTTAATGGCTCACTGAAAACAGAGTCGTACTGCTTCCTCAGTAACTCGCTCATTTCTTTGTTGTCATCTGTGAAAGTTCCATCTCCCTTTCGCAGGGGCCCGATACTAGATGTGGTTTTTGATCTTGATTTTGCATAGGAGAAAAAATATTTCGGATTTCTCTCTATTTCACTGATGGCCTTTTGCTCTCTTTGCCTCTCCTTTGTTTTGTATGATTCTTGTAGCTTGAGTTCAATTGTTTCTATTTCTCTACCTAACCTTCTTCGCCGTTCTTGAGATAGGGTGCGACTCTCAAGTTGTTCCGCGATTCGTTTTCTTCGCCTATATAATGAACGACGTTCCCGTTCCAATCTGCATCTCTTTCTCTTTTTTCTTAGGGGTATGCGGTTTGAACATATTTCTAGTGCTACTGAGCTTATTTTTTCCAGGCACCGGTTCAGGTTTGCATTTCCTAGCTGTTCTTCCCAGTTTATTTCTGTGAAGTCCTGGTTTATTTGCTCCCAGTTTATCCGTTTATTATTGAAGTTGAATTTGCTGAAATCTCCTTCACGCTGCCCAATACTGTCACTATGGCGGTGTGTCCACTCACAGTATGAGTGATGCTGCCCAATACTGTCACTATGGCGGTGTGTCCACTCACAGGATGAGTGGCGCTGCCCAATACTGTCACTATGGCGGTGTGTCCACTCACAGGATGAGTGGCGCTGCCCCAACAAACTCGCCCCTCGGGGCAAAATTTAAAAATTTTAACCAGAGGTCCACGACTCTACAACCTCTTCCACCCACTATGTGAAATATTACCGGAACAAGTGGAGGTTATCAGGAGACAACTGGACAAGGCCGGGCAGAAAGTGGGGCACTAGCCGGGCAGAAAGTGGGGCACTAGCCGGGCAGAAAGTGGGGCACTAGCCGGGCAGAAAGTGGGGCACTAGCCGGGCAGAAAGTGGGGCACTAGCCGGGCAGAAAGTGGGGCACCAGCCGGGCAGAAAGTGGGGCACCAGCCGGGCAGAAAGTGGGGCACCAACCGGGCAGTAACGCCCACGCCCCCAGCAATAAATAGCCTTACCGATTGACCACCAAACAAGTCGGTCCCCAACCGGCTATTCAAAACATTTCAGCACCGAAATATTTTTCATGTCACAAATTGGATTTACAATTTTTTTCTGCTTTATCGTGTATATATGTCGTTAAAAAATATACTCTCGTTTATTCAGTAATAATACCAAAACCATTTAGCAATAGACCGCAGTACCAACATTAACTTCCTCTCTCTCTCTCTCGATTTGATACATAAAATTTTGTGCAGTTTCTGCCTCAGGAACAGCGAGCGGAACGTCCACAACCAATAGCATGCAGGCAATGAGTCACAATAACATGGCTAAAGTAAGTTGACCAGACCACACACAAGAAGGTGAAGGGACGACGACGTTTCGGTCCGTCCTGGACCATACCTCAACTCGATTTAATCTTCAGTCATCACAATCGAAATGAAAATGGTCCAGGACGGACCAAAACGTCGTCGTCCCTTCACCTTCTAGTGTGTGGTCTTGTCAACCAATAGCATTCTTACACTGAGCTTGTTGTAACCCTAGGTATACAGCACTACACACGAGTATACATATATGACGTTCTACACTCAAATGTATACAGGCCACTGCAAGGCGATGTCGACCCCATAAACAAGTGGTTATTCATTTGGGTAAGGGCACAGACGTGCATACATTATTCTTGCCCATTTGTCCACGTGAATGGGGTGAGAGGGGTATTGTTTTGGGGATGAAATTTAATAATAATAGTGAAACGTGAATGTGCGAATATCACTTGTTCATTCAGTACATGATTCACATTAGATACCGTGATGTATACCATTATGTACCGTCATGTATAACATTATGTATTGTGATGCATCAACAAGCACTAAGACTCCAGTGACTCCCCATCCAGAGAGGCTCTTATCCCTGTGGCCCGTGATCCCCGCAGTAAGTCAACGAATTCCTTTGGAGACTACAGGCTAAAAGCACAAGACACATCAGGAGTCAGCAGGCAGTTGAGTCGCTTAGTCAGTCTGTATGTGGGTATCTGGCTGATGGTGTGGTGTGGGTATCTGGCTGATGGTGTGGTGTGGGTATCTGGCTGATGGTGTGGTGTGGGTATCTGGCTGATGGTGTGGTGTGGGTATCTGGCTGATGGTGTGGTGTGGGTATCTGGCTGATGGTGTGGTGTGGGTATCTGGCTGATGGTGTGGTGTGGGTATCTGGCTGATGGTGTGGTGTGGGTATCTGGCTGATGGTGTGGTGTGGGTATCTGGATGAGGAGTCACTGTTCCCCAACGTGTCTGTGGACGAAACAATCAGGATGATGGACGGAGTGTATCGTGATCCGGCTTGTACCCCTCTGGACATACAGAGAGCATACTGAGGAAGTTACTCGAAGCTTGCACTAAAGAGGGACCCTTCTCGAGTCCCGATGGGCACATGTATAAGCAAGTAGATGGGGTCGCCATGGGTTCTCCCCTGTTTGCAAACTTCTACATGGGTACTATAGAGCAGAGGGTCGGAGGTTCACATAGACCTGAAACCCACCATATACTGCAGGTATGGTGATGACATTTTTATGCAGATACCTGATGTCAGATATTTGCAGCAGCTGAAGGAAGCATTTGAGCAAAATTTAGTATTAAGTTTCACTTATCAGATGGAGAATGATGGGAAGCTGCCCTTTCTAGATGTAACAGTCACAGAAAGGAATGGTGGCTTCCACACTGCAGTCTACACTAAGGAAACGAACATAAGAATGTCCTTAATGCCAATAGTGACTGCCCAGTCAGGTACAAGAGTGGTGGTGTCAATGCTTACGTCGACTGAGCTCTCACTCACAGCTCTGGTTGGAAGCAGGTCGGCGAAGAACTCAATAGGGTAAGGCAGGTCCTAGTCAACAATGGCTTCTCTAGCGGTTATGTTGAAAACCTCATTAAAAGAAAGGTGAAACGCCATGCAACCTCTGAAGAGTCAACTAACACAACACTTGTGCCCTCTATTAAACTGTTTTACAGGAACTTCTTTTCGATGGCCCATAAAACAGTGGTAAGTTTCCTAAAAGATATTATTAATAGGAACGTTATCCCCACAGACACAAACCAGAAGATATAATTGACGATTTACTACAAACCCAAGAAAACTGCCAACCTTCTCATGAAGAACTCTCCAGACATCAAACAGAACGCCTTGAAAGAAACCAATGTCGTCTTTGTCTTCACATGCCCACTTGGGGACTGTCAGCCCCAAAGATCTCAGTATATAGGCAAGACAACAATGTCTTTTTCTGTGCGATTAACAATACACAAACAACAGGGCTCCATCAAGGAGCATATAATCTCCTCACACAACCAGACCATCACCAGAGAAATCTTAACAAGCAACACAGAAATTATCGACAGATACATGGACAACAGGAGACTCGACATCAGTGAGGCACTACACAACAAAAAGTCAACACCAGCAATCGACAACCAATTAACACACAATTACATTCTACCCACTTCAAGACCCCGAACCAACACAGAAGCAAGAAGATAAACACACACAATGTACCCATTAATTTGCGTCCTATCACCTCACCCAAAAACGAATATAAGCATGAAACAGTATGTAAAATTGTGTTTGAAAATGCAAGAAGTGTCTTGCGAAATGCTTCTAGGCGTCAGACCATAAATAAAGTGTGAAAATGAACTTTGGAGAGTTAATTTTTCAATTAACCTCGACAGTGAAGAAAAGTGTTCACCAGCGTCCCCCCCAGCGTCCTCCTAGCATCCCCCCAGCATTCCCCAGCGTCCCCACAGCGTCCTCCTAGCATCCCCCCAGCATTCCCCAGCGTCCCCACAGCGTCCTCCTAGCATCCCCCAGCGTCCCCCAGCGTCCCGGACCCAAAACTTTCAACACCCGGATTCCTGGGGAGGGGGGGGGGGGGACCTCTCTGAGATTAGCTATTATGCCTCGACACTTGACCATGTGGGCTCCCGCCCTCCTCTCCCATTACCTTCTCTCTCTCCCATGCCTTCCCATCATTCTCCTCTCCCTCCTCTCCCATAATTCCCTCTTCCCTCATCCCCCTTCCCCCTTTTCTTTCCTACCGTTCCCTCTCCTCCTCTGCCATGCCCTGCCTTCATTCCTGCCCTTTCCTCTCCTACTGTGGCAGGCTTCCCTCTCCCATGTTGTATGTGTCAGGATGGCGGGGGTGTCACTGGCTACCTCACCCTGTCAGGGTAAATGAGACAAATGTATGTGAATGCATGTATGTGTGTATATATGTATGTGTATGTGTGTGTGTATGTATATGTATGGGTATAAAGCATATATGGAAGCTGATCAGAATTACATTTCACCTTTGTGAATGTACATTAATGACACTATGTAAAAGACACATCTAATACTTTATGTAGGGCATACGTAAATCTGTGTATCTTTGTATTTACGTATGTAGGTTAGCTTAGCATTTTAAAAGCACCGAATCACCTTCTGTGGTTGAGTGTTCAATAAACCCTTGAACTGTATGTTTAACACTTCTCTAACCCTGTCCATGGAGGACAGAAGAAAATGTATATATGTTGGTTAGCATTGTAAATGTCTGGCCACGTCTGTGGTAGAAAATAATAATAAAAAAAAAAAAAAAAAAAAAAAAAAAACTGGCCGGTGTTGAGGGGCTGGGTGCTGGGGGGCTGGGTGCTGGGGGGCTGAGGGGGCTATCCTCTGGGAGTTGTATATTATGCGCGCGCTCGTGTGGGCGCGCATGTGGCTTCCCTGCTGTGCCTCTTATCTCCAGGCGTGACTCCAGGCTCCTGGGCCCCGCCTCACATCTGCCAAAGTGGGCCGCTTATGATGCCAGTGTGTCGTGGGACCCTTCTAGTCGGCTAGCAAAGCCTACTTGGACAAATAGCCAATATATTTAGAATTATTAAAATCCGGTGTCCATAGTACCCGGAGATGTGGTTATATTTCAAGGCAAAATGTGGTCTATGTCATCGGATCACAACACAGGATCCCGGGTTCGTTCCTGGGGTGAGACAGAGACTGTTGGGCCACGTTTCCTTTCATATACTGCCTCGGCTAATGCCCAACTCCCAACCCGGGAGTTGGGCATTGGGTCGCTATTTCCAATTCTCAAAATCTCGAAAAAGGCAGTTTGGCCCTCTTAGCTCTGGTACTAATCTTGTTGCAAACCTCTAATTTTTTTCAATTTTGGCTTTGTTTCAAAAGTTGTTAATTCCATACCTGTAAGGCGTATCTTGAGGTTATCTTGAGATGATTTCGGGGCTTTTTAGTGTCCCAGCGGCCCGGTCCTCGACCAGGACTCCACCCCTAGGAAGCAGCCCGTGACAGCTGACTAACACCCAGGTACCTATTTTACTGCTAGGTAACAGGGGCATAGAGTGAAAGAAACTCTGCCCATTGTTTCTCGCCGGCGCCTAGGATCGAACCCAGGACCACAGGATCACAAGTCCAGCGTGCTGTCCGCTCGGCCGACCGGCTCCCTTACACATGCGTATTCCAATATTGGTCAAACAAATGTTGTGTAGATTGCTTGGAAAGAGTACTGATTCAGATAACTAAACGATGTTCTTATACCTGGTTGATACCTGGTTGATGGGGTTCTGGGAGTTCTTCTACTCCCCAAGCCCGGCCCGAGGCCAGGCTCGACTTGTGAGAGTTTGGTCCACCAGGCTGTTGCTTGGAGCGGCCCGCAGGCCCACATACCCACCACAGCCCGGTTGGTCTGGCACTCCTTGGAGGAATAAATCTAGTTTCCTCTTGAAAATATGTGCCAGCGTCGCATATGCTGCCGATGTTATCCTGTTTGTGTGCCTCCGGTGTGAGTGTCGGAGTTATATCCACTCCCAGATCCTTCAGTCTTTCTAATTCTTGTAGCTGCCTTCCCCGTGTGGTGTAGCTGCCTTCCCCCGTGTGGTGTGGCTGCCTTCCCCCGTGTGGTGTGGCTGCCTTCCCCCGTGTGGTGTGGCTGCCTTCCCCCGTGTGGTGTGGCTGCCTTCCCCCGTGTGGTGTGGCTGCCTTCCCCCGTGTGGTGTGGCTGCCTTCCCCCGTGTGGTGTGGCTGCCTTCCCCCGTGTGGTGTGGCTGCCTTCCCCCGTGTGGTGTGGCTGCCTTCCCCCGTGTGGTGTGGCTGCCTTCCCCCGTGTGGTGTGGCTGCCTTCCCCCGTGTGGTGTGGCTGCCTTCCCCCGTGTGGTGTGGCTGCCTTCCCCCGTGTGGTGTGGCTGCCTTCCCCCGTGTGGTGTGGCTGCCTTCCCCCGTGTGGTGTGGCTGCCTTCCCCCGTGTGGTGTGGCTGCCTTCCCCCGTGTGGTGTGGCTGCCTTCCCCCGTGTGGTGTGGCTGCCTTCCCCCGTGTGGTGTGGCTGCCTTCCCCCGTGTGGTGTGGCTGCCTTCCCCCGTGTGGTGTGGCTGCCTTCCCCCGTGTGGTGTGGCTGCCTTCCCCCGTGTGGTGTGGCTGCCTTCCCCCGTGTGGTGTGGCTGCCTTCCCCCGTGTGGTGTGGCTGCCTTCCCCCGTGTGGTGTGGCTGCCTTCCCCCGTGTGGTGTGGCTGCCTTCCCCCGTGTGGTGTGGCTGCCTTCCCCCGTGTGGTGTGGCTGCCTTCCCCCGTGTGGTGTGGCTGCCTTCCCCCGTGTGGTGTGGCTGCCTTCCCCCGTGTGGTGTGGCTGCCTTCCCCCGTGTGGTGTGGCTGCCTTCCCCCGTGTGGTGTGGCTGCCTTCCCCCGTGTGGTGTGGCTGCCTTCCCCCGTGTGGTGTGGCTGCCTTCCCCCGTGTGGTGTGGCTGCCTTCCCCCGTGTGGTGTGGCTGCCTTCCCCCGTGTGGTGTGGCTGCCTTCCCCCGTGTGGTGTGGCTGCCTTCCCCCGTGTGGTGTGGCTGCCTTCCCCCGTATGGTGTAGCTGCCTTCCCCTGTATGGTGTAGCTGCCTTCCCCGTGTGGTGTAGCTGCCTTCCCCTGTATGATGTAGCTGCCTTCCCCGTGTGGTGTGGCTGCCTTCCCCGTGTGGTGTAGCTGCCTTCTAGTCTCATCTCTCCCATCTTCATTACCTTACACTTGTTAGGACTGAACTCCCGCAGCCACTTGTCTGGCTACTGGAGTGTGTCAAGGTCCTCCCGTAGCTTTATGCAGTCCTTATCTGTTTTCACGTTCATCAGCTTTACATCATGAGCAAATATTGACATGTTTGATGATGATGGTGATGGTGATGATGGTGCTGTGAATCTTAGCTCACTCCCTCGGGCAGGTCGCTCACATCAATTAGCAATAACAACGGTCCCAGGAGAGAGCCTTGTGGGATCCCACTTTTTACATTCCTCCAGCTTGAAACCTCCTCTCTGACTGTGACTCTTTGGTTTGTCCTTCAGGGGCCAGATTCACGAAAGCACTTACGCAAGCACTTACGAACGTGTACATCTTTCCTCAATCTTTGACGGCTTTGGTTACATTTATTAAACAGTTTACAAGCATGAAAACTTCTCAATCAACTGTTGTTATTGTTATAAACAGCTTCCTGGTGTTTCACAGCTCATTAACTGTTTAATAATTGTAAACAAAGCCGCCAAAGATTGAGAAAAGATGTACAGGTTCGTAAATGCTTGCGTAAGTGCTTTCGTGAATCTGGCCCCAGGACAGAATTCAACCCTTACCCAATCCAGTGTTTTCCCAGTTATCCCAGCCTGCCTCTCCATCTTGTACACCACCAGTCTGTAATAGGAAACAGTGTTAAAAACCTTTTGACAGTCTAGAAGAGTTGTCTACCCAGCTTTGCTTTTCTGTCTTATTTGAATAACTTTGTCATAAAACTGTCAGGTTTGTCAGGCACGATTTTCCGTTTGTAAATCTTTGCTATATTTTTTTTTTTTGGGGGGGGGGGGGAAGGGGGCACAAAGTCGATCCACTCAAGTTGCTGCTCCACTCTCGACCCGATTACTTTCTGCAGCACTTTATAAGGAATACGTGACAATGATACGTTCAGTAAATTCAATTTTAATAATAAAAGTATAGATTGGAAGACAGAGAACTTGCAAACATTCCATGGGAAACTGTTCTAAATAATACAAATCCTACAGAAGGATTTCAACCAGTTATCAACCAGAAGAAACAGAAAAACTGACTTCTGAAGCATATGAAGTCTGTCTGAAACATGTTCCTTTGAGGAAAGCCAGAAAGAGGTCCAACGTAGAAAGAGAACGCAGACGACACTATAAAAGAGGGAAAAAATAACGGAAATGCTTAAGCAGACACGACATCCCTGCAAAGAAGGAATAATTTAAACAGTGAGATTGAAGAAATCGAACAGAGACTGAAACATTCGTATCAGATTGAAGAAAGGCAACTAGAACAGAAAGCAATTCTAGAAATAAAATAAAGTCCAAAATATATCTTCACATGCGAAATCAAAAGCAAAAACCACACCTAGCATTGGACTTCTTCGTACTAATGAAGGTTCATACACTGAGGATGACAAAGAAATTAGTGAAATCCTAAAAAAGCAGTATGAGGACATGTTTACCACTCCGATAAACAACATGAAAGTGGAAGATCCGGACAACTTCTTTATGCGTGATATCCAAACCCCTGTAAATATAACTGATATCAACACGAGCGTGGCAGATTTTGAAAGAGAAATTGACAACATGCCCATGCACTCAGCTCCGGGTCCAGAATCATGGAATTCAATATTTATAAAGAAATGCAAAGTGCCGGTAGCACAGGCACTCAGTATAGTGTGGAGGAAGAGCTTGGACACGGGGGAGATACCAGATGCACTTAAAGTAGCAGACATAGCCCCTCTACACAAGGGAGGGAGCAAAGCATTGGCAAAGAATTATAGACCAGTTGCACTAACATCGCACATCATAAAAGTATTTGAGAGAGTGATTAGGAGTCAGGTCACCAAATTCATGGAGACCAATGACCTTCACAACCCAGGCCTACATGGATTTCGAGCGGGAAGATTGTGCACCCACAGCTACTTGAGCACTATGACAAAGTCACTGAGGCATTAGAAGAGAAACAGAATGCTGATGTGATATACACGGACTTCGCAAAGGCATTCGACAAATGTGACAATGGAGTGATAGAACACAAAATGAGGTCAATGGGAATAACTGGTAAAGTAGGACGCTGGATACTCAGTTTTCTGTCGAACAGAACACAGAGTAACAGTCAACCATATACAATAGTCCAAGTGCAGTTAAAAGTTCTGTACCTCAGAGTACAGTCCTTGCACCGCTGCTTTTCCTTATTCTCTCATCAGATATAGACAAAAATACAAGTCACAACTTCGTGTCATCCTTTGCAGATGACACAAAAAGCAGCATGAAAATTACCTCTGTTGAAGACATTAAAAAACTTCAAGTAGATATTAAA
Source organism: Procambarus clarkii (assembly GCF_040958095.1). Taxonomy (NCBI): domain Eukaryota; kingdom Metazoa; phylum Arthropoda; class Malacostraca; order Decapoda; family Cambaridae; genus Procambarus; species Procambarus clarkii. Next base: position 20,165,303 of record NC_091156.1, read on the forward strand.
GTTTTCGACAGGGCAACCGGAAATAACATAATGTTTAACGGTGATAAATTTCAGGTACGGCAAAAATGAGGATCTTAAACATAATATAGGGCACAAAACACAATCAAATGTGCCCATAGTAGGAGAGCAACATGTAAACGATTTGGGAATAATTATGTTTGACGAATTAACGTTTTGGGAGCATAACCAACCAAATAAGCCGTCAGCCAGACAAGTGATAGGATGGATTACGAGAACTTTCAAGTCCAGGGATCCCATCACAATGGTTGTACTCTTCAAGTCACTTGTGTTGTCCCGTCTTGAGTACTGCTCAGTACTCACTTCCCCCTTCAGAGCAGGAGAGATTGCTGAAATAGAGGGAATACAGAGAACATATACGGCACGCATAGACGAGATAAAGCACCTAAATTATTGGGATCGTCTCAAAGATCTCCAAATGTACTCACTAGAAAGGAAACGAGAGAGTTACCAAATAATATACACATGGAAACTACTGGAGGGCCAGGTCCCTAATCTACACAGTAAAATAACAACGTACTGGAGTAAATTATATGGGTGGAAAAAAAATGCAGAATAGAACCAGTGAATAGCAGAGGTGCCATAGGCACAATCAGAGAACACTGTATAACATCAGAGGTCCGCGGTTGTTCAACATCTTCCTAGCGAACATAAGAAATATTGCCAGAACAACCGTGGACATCTTTAAGAGAAAACTAGATAAATTTATCCAAGGAGTGCCGGACCATCCAGGCTGTGGTGGACATGTGGGCCTGCGGGCCGCTTCAAGCAACAGCCTGGTGGACCAAACTCTCACAAGTCAAGTCTGGCCTCGGGCCGGGCTTGGGGAGTAGAACAACTCCCAGAACCCCATCAACCAGGTTAATGACACTGGTGTTCTTTAAGGCCTCCTTTCTAACCCCCTTTTTAATATTGGGACTACACTTTCCTTTTTCCAGACATCTGAGAAACTTTTTCACAAGCGTTTCATTACCATTATTAAACAGGTGGCAGAGTACCTGTGCAGCCTCCCTCAGTAGCCATGGTGAGAGTAGGTCTGGCACCATTGATTTCGTCTCGTCTAGTTCCCCAGGATTTTGTCCACCTCTTCCACCATGACGACAATGCCATCCAGTATTTCCTCTGGCCTTTCATCTTGTTACCTGGGTCTCCACGCTGGTTCTATGTAAAGAACACCTGTGATCTTTCGTTGAGTTCCACGCATCATTCCTTATCATTCTCTGTGAGAGCGCTCACTTGTTGTCCTCTGAGCACATGGTTTTCCACTGATTTTTTTTTATAGTTCCTGGTGGTGGTCATTGTTGGTTACCTGGCTGTAGTGTGTTGTTGCCATAGTGGTAGGACACTAGCACAGTAACTCGTTAGCAATTTCGTCAGGGTTCGATCCCAAGCCGGGGAGGGTTGACTGGGTAGCAGACCTCATTATTAATAGACGGTGGGGTCCACGGATAACTAATGGGTAAAACTTGCTGTGAGAAGGTAAAGCCTTAAGCCTGCTAGCAACAATTGGAAGTTATACGTCATTCAGTCTTATGACTTAAAATAATCATTCTTAGAATATTTCACAGCTTTAGTGTGATTATTGATCTGTAAGGTTCTCCCGGTACTCAAGACACGAAATAATGATTCCAAAATTTCGAGTTAGCAGACGAGAAAATTTTGCATCAAAGATTTGACGATTTTAGCACGCACTCCTGAACTGTTAACTAACTTAACACTTCATGTGAGTGAGCGATCACTTGCAACAGCCCCACTCTGATGATGGCTTATTTAGTTTCTTAAAGTTTTATTAAGACGGCTTACTGAACGTAAGACATGATGACGGTGATTGTCAAGAAATGGTGATCATACCTGATCAACCAGGCATGTGATTCATACGTCAGGCTGCGAGCAGCCGCGTCCAACAGCCACGGTGACTAGTCCAGCATCGAGGATGCATCGAGACCGGGCCGCGGGGTCGCTAAGCCCCGATATCATCTCACGGTAACCTGGAGGTTACCTTGAGGTTACCTGTAAGAAGGGAGCAGTGTAACCTAAGAAGAGTGGAACCTCTGGGTGGTGTGGAAACTGTCTACAGGCAAACAGTGACAATTAACACCTGAGACAGGTGCTAACAAGGACTAGGTCAACGGCTGGGTAAGGTCGGGTCAAAGGTGTAGCAGTTCATTTAGCTGTCAATTACGTTGGAGTCTGTTGTATATAAGATTATGTTTAGAATAAAAACACACAGAATTGAAATGCAGAATAGAACCAGTGATGCCATAGAGGTGCCATAGGCACAGAAAACACTGAACATTACAGGTCCACGGCTGTGGCTGGCCTAGTTCCTACTCTTAGCGTATACCAGTATGTGGGACGCAGGTGTGATATGGTGTGTGTGTGTGTGTGTGTGTGTGTGTGTGTGTGTGTGTGTGTGTGTGTGTGTGTGTGTGTGTGTGTGTGTGTGGGGGGGAGGGGGGGTCAGAGCGAGAAGCAGCACACATCACGGGCCTCAGATGGAGTGAATTGCTCAAGTGTCGAGTACTGTGTTCTTGGCCTTGGAACATTACATCATCAATTCAGTTGCCTCTATTAACGAGACCATACTTCAGATTATCCATGTAAAGAATAATAAAAATAACCCTTGTGTGTTAATATTACCTGGTTGTGTATTGATGGGCTGATTGGCCTTTTCTAACTACTGGCAAAGTCCTCTTTGCCAGGTAGTTAGAAACTCTTTCTCAGTGAGTAAATGTGTCTCATTACTTGAGTGAACACTTAGTTATAAGCAGGCCTAAAGTAGGTATATGTGAGGACTAACCTAGTGGATCTCACCAGAGACTGAGCACTTATAATAAGTGTCCCAACGGGAAGACGAATGATAGGCTGTATAACAGCCTAAGACATTACACGAGGTATTTAGAGTTCTGGTGGTAGTTACACTATTGGGTGCTGAGAGGGATACTCTACGAGCCGACTGGGAGGAAATGCCTCCCATTGCTCTACAAGAAAAATGGAGTCTTGTGACGTGGGTCAGACATAGGCCTAAATTCCCCAGGAGATTAGAAGGGCATACAAAGGTGTGGAATGTTGGGTGAGTAAGAGGAGAGTGAGAGGTGAGGCCCAGCGTGAGTCATGAGTCACTGATAGATGGGACTGTTCTTGGTGCACACTAGTGTCCTGGTCTCAGAGGTGAGGGTAGAGCCCACTCCTGTCCTCAGTGTGGTGCTGATCCACACATGCCCCAGTCCTCAGTGTGGTGCTGCTCCACACCTGCCCCAGTCCTCAGTGTGGTGGTGCTCCACACCTGCCCCTGTCCTCAGTGTGTGGTGCTGCTCCACACCTGCCCCTGTCCTCAGTGTGTGGTGCTGATCCACACCTGCCCCTGTCCTCAGTGTGTGGTGGTGCTCCACACCTGCCCCTGTCCTCAGTGTGTGGTGGTGCTCCACACCTGCCCCTGTCCTCAGTGTGGTGCTGCTCCACACCTGCCCCTGTCCTCAGTGTGGTGCTGCTCCACACCTGCCCCTGTCGTCAGTGTGGTGCTGCTCCACACCTGCCCCTGTCCTCAGTGTGGTGCTGCTCCACACCTGCCCCTGTCCTCAGTGTGTGGTGGTGCTCCACACCTGCCACTGTCATCAGTGTGGTGGTGCTCCACACCTGCCCCTGTCATCAGTGTGGTGGTGCTCCACACCTGGCCGTGTTCTCAGTGTGGTGGTGCTCCACACCTGCCCCTGTCATCAGTGTGGTGGTGCTCCACCACAGATTACATAACCAACTAGGAACGAAAACACACTAGACTTGTTATTCACAAACAATGATGAACTAATCAGGGATATCACAATCTCAGATACTTCATACTCAGACCATAAGCTCATTGAAGTGCGAACTAGCATAAATAACGGTAGTAGGTCTAAGAGACCCAACAAGCGAGAAGGAATATTCAATCAATTCAATTTCAACAATAAGAGGATTGACTGGGAAAAAATAAATGTAGACCTTGCAAACATTCAGTGGGAGACGGTCTTAAGCGACAAAACTCCCACACAGGGAATAGCTCAACTGACAGCTGAAGCTTACAAGGTCTGCTTGAAGCACGTACCTGTGAGGAGGGGCAGAAAGAGCACCACTCTAGAAAGAGAACGCAGACGACTGTACAGAAGGAAAAAATAACGGAAATGCTTCGGCAGACACAACTATCACAAGCAAGGAAAACAAGCCTAAGCAGGAAGATTGAGGAAATAGAACAAACGTTGAAGCGATCATATGAGTCTGAGGAAATGGAATTGGAACAGAAAGCTATACAAGAGATAAGGAAAAATCCGAAATATTTTTTCACATACGCAAAATCAAAATCCAAAACCTCGACCAGTATTGGACCGTTAATTATAAATGAAGGTACGTACACAGAGGACAACAAAGAGATTAGTGAAATTCTAAGAAGCCAGTATGAGGCTGTGTTTAGCACACCAATAAACAACATGAAAGTTGATGACCCAGACAGCTTCTTTATGAATGACATTCAATCTGCAGATAATATAACGGATATTACCACAAACCCGGAAGACTTTGAAAGAGAAATTGACAATATGCATATGCACTCAGCTCCTGGGCCTGACTCATGGAATTCAATATTCATAAAGAAATGTAAAGTACCAGTAGCGAGAGCACTCAGCGTAATATGGAGAAAGAGCCTGGATACAGGGGAGATACCAGCAGCACTTAATTCTGCAGATATAGCTCCGTTGCACAAGGGGGGGAGTAAAGCCTTGGCAAAAAATTATGGGCCAGTTGCACTAACATCACACATAATAAAAGTGTTTGAAAGAGTGGTTAGGAATCAAATTTCTAGTTTTATGGAAAACAATGAATTGCACAATCCAGGACAACATGGATTTAGAGCGGGAAGATCCTGTCTGTCACAGTTACTCAACCACTATGACAAAATCACAGAAGCCCTAGAAGAAAAGCAAAATGCAGATGTTGTATACACAGACTTTGCAAAGGCGTTCGACAAATGTGACCATGGGGTGATAGCTCACAAAATGAGGTCAATGGGAATAACTGGAAAAGTAGGACGCTGGATACTCAATTTCCTGTCGAACAGAACACAAAGAGTAACAGTCAATCAGATAAAATCGAGTCCAAGCGATGTTAAAAGCTCTGTACCTCAAGGTACAGTCCTTGCACCGCTACTGTTCCTTATTCTCATATCTGATACAGACAAAAATACACGCCACAGCTTCGTGTCGTCCTTTGCAGATGACACAAAAATCAGCATGAAAATTACCTCTGCTGAAGACATTGAAAAACTACAAGCAGATGTCAACAAAGTTTTTGATTGGGCAGCAGAAAATAACATGATGTTTAACAGTGATAAATTTCAGGTACTTAGGTACGGCAAAAATGAGGATCTGAAACATAATACAGGGTACAAAACACAATCGAATCTTCCCATAGTAGGAAAACAGCATGTCAAGGATTTGGGAATAATGATGTCCGACGACCTAACGTTTAGGGAGCATAACCAAGCAAATATCGCGTCAGCCAGAAAAATGATAGGATGGATTACGAGAACTTTCAAATCCAGGGATCCCATCACAATGGTTGTACTCTTCAAGTCACTTGTGTTGTCCCGTCTTGAGTACTGCTCAGTACTCACTTCCCCCTTCAGAGCAGGAGAGATTGCTGAAATAGAGGGAATACAGAGAACATATACGGCACGCATAAACGAGATAAAACACCTAAATTATTGGGATCGTCTCAAAGCTCTCCAAATGTACTCTCTAGAAAGGAGACGAGAGAGATACCAAATAATATACACATGGAAAATACTGGAGGGTCAGGTCCCAAATCTACACAGTAAAATAACAACGTACTGGAGTGAACGATATGGAAGAAAATGCAAGATTGAACCAGTGAAGAGCAGAGGTGCCATAGGCACAATCAGAGAGCACTGTATAAACATCAGGGGTCCGCGGTTGTTCAACGTCCTCCCAGCGAGCATAAGAAATATTGCCGGAACAACCGTGGACATCTTCAAGAGAAAACTGGACGGTTTTCTAAGAGAAGTTCCGGATCAGCCGGGCTGTGGTGGGTACGTGGCCCTGCGGGCCGCTCCAAGCAACAGCCTGGTGGACCAAACTCTCACAAGTCGAGCCTGGCCTCGGGCCGGGCTTGGGGAGTAGAAGAACTCCCAGAACCCCATCAACCAGATATCAACGAGACACCTGCCCCTGTCATCAGTGTGGTGCTGCTCCATACCTGCCCCTGTCCCCGGTGTGGTGCTTCTCCATACCTGCCCCTGTCCTCAGTGTGGTGGTGCTTCACACCTGCCACTGTCCTCAGTGTGGTGGTGCTCCACACCTGGCCGTGTCCTCAATGTGGTGGTGCTCCACACCTGCCCCAGTCCTCAGTGTGGTGGTGCTCCACACCTGCCCCTGTCCTCAGTGTGGTGCTGCTCCACACCTGCCCCTGTCCTCAGTGTGGTGCTGCTCCACACCTGCCCCTGTCCTCAGTGTGGTGCTGCTCCACACCTGCCCCTGTCCTCAGTGTGGTGCTGCTCCACACCTGCCCCTGTAATCAGTGTGGTGCTGCTCCACACCTGCCCCTGTCCTCAGTGTGGTGGTGCTCCACACCTGCCCCTGTCCTCAGTGTGGTGCTGCTCCACACCTGCCCCTGTCCTCAGTGTGGTGCTGCTCCACACCTGCCCCTGTCCTCAGTGTGGTGCTGCTCCACACCTGCCCCTGTCCTCTCAGATCCTCTACAAAACCAATGGTACAATACTTCGACAATGTCAATGTCAAAGTATTGCACCGTTGCTCAATATTGATGGAATGTCAATGTTTTGACATTCCATCAAGTTGGTACAGGTGCTGTCATTCTTGGGTTATATGGTGCACACTGTGTACCGGTACCGGTACCCAGGGGACTGGTTTGTGTACCGGTATCAAGGGGTTGGTGTGTGTGTGTGTGTGTGTACCGGTATCCAGGGACTGGTGTGTGTGTGTGTGCACCGGTATCCAGGGGCTGGTGTGTGTGTACCGGTATCAAGGGACGTGTGTGTGTACCGGTATCAAGGGACGTGTGTGTGTGTACCGGTATCCAGGGACTGATGTGTGTGTGTACCGGTATCCAGGGACTGGTGTGTGTGTGTGTACCGGTATCCAGGGACTGGTGTGTGTGTGTGTACCGGTATCCAGGGACTGGTGTGTGTGTGTGTACCGGTATCCAGGGACTGGTGTGTGTGTGTACCGGTATCCAGGGACTGGTGTGTGTGTGTGTACCGGTATCCAGGGACTGGTGTGTGTGTGTGTACCGGTATCCAGGGACTGGTGTGTGTGTGTGTACCGGTATCCAGGGACTGGTGTGTGTGTGTACCGGTATCCAGGGACTGGTGTGTGTGTGTGTACCGGTATCCAGGGACTGGTGTGTGTGTGTACCGGTATCCAGGGACTGGTGTGTGTGTGTACCGGTATCCAGGGACTGGTGTGTGTGTGTGTACCGGTATCCAGGGACTGGTGTGTGTGTGTGTACCGGTATCCAGGGACTGGTGTGTGTGTGTGTACCGGTATCCAGGGACTGGTGTGTGTGTGTGTACCGGTATCCAGGGACTGGTGTGTGTGTGTACCGGTATCCAGGGACTGGTGTGTGTGTGTACCGGTATCCAGGGACTGGTGTGTGTGTGTACCGGTACCCAGGGGACTGGTGTGTGTGTGTACCGGTATCCAGGGGACTGGTGTGTGTGTGTACCGGTATCCAGGGACTGGTGTGTGTGTGTACCGGTATCCAGGGACTGGTGTGTGTGTGTACCGGTATCCAGGGACTGGTGTGTGTGTGTACCGGTACCCAGGGGACTGGTGTGTGTGTGTGTACCGGTATCCAGGGACTGGTGTGTGTGTGTACCGGTATCCAGGGGACTGGTGTGTGTGTGTACCGGTATCCAGGGACTGGTGTGTGTGTGTACCGGTATCCAGGGACTGGTGTGTGTGTGTACCGGTACCCAGGGGACTGGTGTGTGTGTGTACCGGTACCCAGGGGACTGGTGTGTGTGTGTACCGGTATCCAGGGACTGGTGTGTGTGTGTACCGGTATCCAGGGACTGGTGTGTGTGTGTACCGGTATCCAGGGACTGGTGTGTGTGTGTACCGGTACCCAGGGGACTGGTGTGTGTGTGTGTACCGGTACCCAGGGGACTGGTGTGTGTGTGTACCGGTATCCAGGGACTGGTGTGTGTGTGTACCGGTATCCAGGGACTGGTGTGTGTGTGTACCGGTATCCAGGGACTGGTGTGTGTGTGTACCGGTATCCAGGGACTGGTGTGTGTGTGTACCGGTATCCAGGGACTGGTGTGTGTGTGTACCGGTACCCAGGGGACTGGTGTGTGTGTGTACCGGTACCCAGGGACTGGTGTGTGTGTGTGTGTGTGTGTGTGTGTGTGTGTGTGTGTGTGTGTGTGTGTGTGTGTGTGTGTGTGTGTGTGTGTGTGTGTGTGTGTGTGTACCGGTACTCAGGGACTACCACCCCATGTTTCCGGCACCTGTGATCTCCAATCATCCCTGAACGTTTTGTGGATCTCGGTATTTAATCTGTTTGTTCCAAGGTTATATTTTTGCCCCTTGTAGTGACATTATAACAAAAAATATATATTGAAGAGACTGGTAGCCACGGACCGGGGCCACGGGAACTTTCAGACTCCCAACCATCGCAAGGTACTCATAAGGCGTCGGGGTGGGTGGGGTGGAGGTGGGCTGAGTGCGTGGGTGGGGTGGGGTCGGGCTGAGTGCGTGGGTGGGGTGGAGGTGGTGGTTGTTCAAAAAGTTCCAAGAAGCACGGGCTATGGTGAGCGTGTAGTGGACTTACCTGGCACAGGAGCGGGGCTGTGACTTGAGTGGGTGGGGTCGGGCCGGATAAAGTACCAGGGTGGGTGGGGGGAAGGGGGAGTTCGGGGGTGCACTATGGGTAGGGGAGGGTCCAAGGTTACCTACCTTGTACAGGCTCCGAGGATCACCGGCCCAAAGAACACCATAAAGTAGCCGTCACGACTGAAAGAAAAATGACAGGTTGTATAACAAGGACCTTCCAAACAAGGGATGCCATACTTATGATAGTTTTCAAGACACTAGTGGTCTCTAAGGTGGAATATTGTTGTACTTTTAATCGGTGCCAATAATCAAGATGACTTATTGAGTGGATTCTAGCGGTAAAGGATCTTTGCACGCTCTCTAGGTCAGCAACTTCTCCAGTTCTGAATGGGGTTGTTAGTGGTTACTTTGAGATGATTTTGGGGCTTAGCGTCCCCGCGGCCCGGTCCTCGACCAGGCTTCCTCGTTGCTGGACTGGGAGATCTGGTTGAGGACCGGGCCGTGGGGACGCTAACCTCGAAATAATCTCAAGGTAACCTCAAGGTAACCACTGACAGCCCCATTCAGAGCTGGAGAAGTTGCTGACCTAGAGTGTGTGCGAAGATAGTTTACTCCTAGAATCCACTCAATAAGTCTTCTTGATTATTGGCACCGATTAAAAGTTCTAAATCTGTACTCTCTACAGCCCAGGCGAGATACATAATAATCTACACGTGGAAAATATTAGAGGGGCTGGTCCCAAACCTGCACACAGAAATAACAGCACATGAGACCAGGAGGCATGGCAGGATGTGCAGAATACCCCCGTTGAAGAGCAGAGGTGCAACAGGTACTCTGAGAGAGAACTATCAACATCAGAGGCCCGAGACTGTTCAACACGCTTCCACTACACATAAGGGGCATAACTGGCCGACCCCTCACAGTGTTCTAGAGAGAACTATCAACATCAGAGGCCCGAGACTGTTCAACACGCTTCCACTACACATAAGGGGCATAACTGGCCGACCCCTCACAGTGTTCAAGAGAGAACTGGATAAGCACCTCCAAAGGATACCTGATCAACCAGGCTGTGACTCATACGTCAGGCTGCGAGCAGCCGCGTCTAACAGCCTGATTGACCAGACGACCAACCAGGAGGTCTGGCAATACCAAATTACAAAAATGGTTTCCTGGACAATTCCCACGTTAGATGACGTGGAATTAGTAGGCGTCCAACTCCATAGAGACAGAGACAACTCCATAGTCTCAGGAGACTGGAGTTGCGCTCTGGTGTCTGCCTGGTCTGGAGTGGCCTCACCAGGGCGCAAAGTCAGGGTAGGTTAATTCGGGGGAGAAGCTGTTACCCAGGCAACAGGTCCCCCCTCTCCCTCCACGGTGCTGAAAGTCTCCAGTGGAAAGGCATACGCCAATACGATTGGTTCCAGCGCCGTCGCAGGAACGGTGAGCTCCGGAGACGACCTCGAAGTTGGTGAAAAAAGGGCACAGGGACCTCCACACACACATGAATATCCATAAATTTTGTGTATTGATCCACGATCACCAGGTAATATTTGTTATCCATAGGGCCAGCATAATCTGTATGAAGTCTAGACCAGGGTTTCCCAGTGCCTGGCCAGGAGAGTACTGGGCCTGGGGTTTCCCAGTGCCTGGCCAGGAGAGTACTGGGGCCTGGGGGTTCCCAGTGCCTGGCCAGGGGAGTACTGGGGGCCTGGGGTTTGCCAGTGCCTGGCCAGGGGAGTACTGGGGGCCTGGGGTTTCCCAGTGCCTGGCCAGGGGAGTACTGGGGGCCTGGGGTTTGCCAGTGCCTGGCCAGGGGAGTACTGGGGGCCTGGGGTTTGCCAGTGCCTGGCCAGGGGAGTACTGGGGGCCTGGGGTTTGCCAGTGCCTGGCCAGGGGAGTACTGGGGGCCTGGGGTTTCCCAGTGCCTGGCCAGGGGAGTACTGGGGGCCGGGGTTTCTGATAATTCTTAAAGCAAATGTGAGAATTCTTAGTTACCTCAGCAATATCCTGGTCCATTTTTGGCCACCAAACCCAACGTGTACCTTCTGCGTTCATAGCATTTATGCCATTATTGCCTACAAGCAGCTGTTCCAAAATCTTAAATCTCAGTTCCACAGGAACCACCACCAGTATTCCTATACAAGAGTACATCCTGGTGAATACTCAGGTCAGCCTTTACTGCAACTTATTCCGATAATAGTACATTATCATTCCAACCATATTTGAGATAATTTCTTAAGATGCTTAATTTGGCATCTCTACTAGTTGCCTTCCTAAGTCTAAAATGAAATATCCTCCCGGAACACATTCAACTAGAGTGACGTATTCCACTGGAGTACTGAAATTCAACTCTGCTGTAACAGGCAGTCTACATAATGCATCGGCTACAATATTATCCTTTTTGGTTTAAATTCTAAATGACACTCGAACTGTGATAATAGCAATGGTCATCGTTGAATTCTAGCATTGGCATAAATTTGTTTACCTCTGGCAAACACTCCCAGCAGGGGCTTAGGGTCTGTTCTAGCAAGAAATTTGCAACTCGGCAGAAAATACCTCGTTTTTTTTTTTTACTGCTTAATAAAGGCTTGTTTAATTGAGAATAATTCTGTGTAGATCATTTCTTCCTAGCAAAATAGACTACTGCCTCCTGACGACCTATTGTATGTAATACCACACAGCCCACCCATACTGGGAAGCATCCACCGTCAGTATTAAAGGCAGGTTACCGTAAAATTAGTGAACACTGGAGAATTTATCAATTCCTCCTTAACGTTCCTGAAGGCCTTGTCTCTTGCTGGCCACCTGAATCTACCCCTTTTTTCAACAATTAATACAAGGGAGCTAATTTTGTTGATTTTTTTGTTTAACAAATTTATAAAAGTTAGCATCCCCGCTATAGTGGACTGAGGCGTCCACTATAACGGCTACAGTTTTTTGAGAAGTAAGGCCCTTACCTCAGATTATGCCCCGCCCCCCCCCCAGTAATCAGTGGATTTGGTCTTTAAAACAGTTTTACCCTTATTAATTTTCACATTGTGATGTTGTAAGAGATTCAAAATGTTAATTATCTAGTATTATAAATTACCCTCCACACTTGCGGGGAAATAAACATTCCCTTCAACTGGGCTGTACGAGGCTCGAACCGTGCACCCCACACGTGTGAGGCGGAGCTCTATCGACTGGGCTATGAGCAGTCTTAAAAAGGAAAGTTTCCAAAAGCAGCATCGTGCTGCTTCTGATAGTGATAGTGTCGACCTCACACTCATGGGGTCCACGGTTCGATACCCACACAGATCAGGTGAATACAATCTAGCATTATGTTCTCCATCCTCCCCACAAGCAATAATATCGTCCGAAAAACTATAGCCACCCACTCGATCTTAACTAACACTGTGACATGACTCTAAGAAATATTGCTGGAGACGAAGAGAGACCAGAAGGTCTTGTAAACTTGAATATCCCTTCACGAGTATTAATCACTAACGACAGGGATACTCGCCCCTCTTCTTGTATTGTGATCCCTGTGTCTCCAAGATGTTTAGAGCTCCTTTGGTCTGAAATATGATTCAGACCTTCCAGGACGTCTGCAGAGTACTTCGAATTCTCCTTTACTCAGCAACCGGGTTGTGGTGGACATTGGGGACCTGCGGGCCGCTCCAAGCAACAGTCTGTTGGACCAAGTTATCTCAAGTCGAGCCTGGCCTCAGGCCGGGCTCGGGAAGTAGAGATACTCCCGAAATCCCCTCCAGGTATACAATGAAACATTTAGTAAGTCATTCACACACCTGTAAGTCATTGTTACACCTGTCTACCACAGGATGGTAACAGCTGAACACCCCGTCAGTCTTTTACACCACCACCACCGGCCACACCACCACCGGCCACACCACCACCACCGGCCACACCACCACCACCGGCCACACCACCACCACCGGCCACCACCACCACCGGCCACCACCACCACCGGCCACACCACCACCACCGGCCACCACCACCACCGGCCACCACCACCACCGGCCACCACCACCACCGGCCACACCACCACCGGCCACACCACCACCGGTTTGAGATTGCTGAAATAGAGGGAATACAGAGAACATATACGGCACGCATAGACGAGATAAAACACCTAAATTATTGGGATCGTCTCAAAGCTCTCCAAATGTACTCTCTAGAAAGGAGACGAGAGAGATACCAAATAATATACACATGGAAAATACTGGAGGGTCAGGTCCCAAATCTACACAGTAAAATAACAACGTACTGGAGTGAACGATATGGAAGAAAATGCAAGATTGAACCAGTGAAGAGCAGAGGTGCCATAGGCACAATCAGAGAGCACTGTATAAACATCAGGGGTCCGCGGTTGTTCAACGTCCTCCCAGCGAGCATAAGAAATATTGCCGGAACAACCGTGGACATCTTCAAGAGAAAACTGGACGGTTTTCTAAGAGAAGTTCCGGATCAGCCGGGCTGTGGTGGGTACGTGGCCCTGCGGGCCGCTCCAAGCAACAGCCTGGTGGACCAAACTCTCACAAGTCGAGCCTGGCCTCGGGCCGGGCTTGGGGAGTAGAAGAACTCCCAGAACCCCATCAACGGGGGAGATACCAGATGCACTTAAAGTAGCAGACATAGCCCCTCTACACAAGGGAGGGAGCAAAGCATTGGCAAAGAATTATAGACCAGTTGCACTAACATCGCACATCATAAAAGTATTTGAGTGAGTGATTAGGAGTCAGGTCACCAATTTCATGGAGACCAATGACCTTCACAACCCAGGCCAACATGGATTTCGAGCGGGAAGATCGTGCCTCTCACAGCTACTTGTTCACTACGACAAAGTCACTGAGGCACTAGAAGAAAAACAGAATGCTGATGTGATATACACGGACTTCGCAAAGGCTTTCGATAAATGTGACCATGGCGTGATAGCACACAAAATGAAGTCAATGGGAATAACCGGTAAAGTAGGACGCTGGATACTCAGTTTTCTGTCAAACAGGACTCAGCGAGTAACGGTCATCCATATAAAATCTAGTCCAAGTGCAGTTAAAAGCTCTGTACCTCAGGGTACAGTCCTTGCACCGCTGCTTTTCCTTATTCTCATATCAGATATAGACAAAAATACAAGTCACAGCTTCGTATCATCCTTTGCAGATGACACAAAAATCAGTATGAAAATTACCTCGGCTGAAGACATTGAAAAACTTCAAGCTGATATTAATAAAGTTTTCGACTGGGCATCAGAAAATAACATGATGTTTAACAGCGATAAATTCCAGGTACTCAGGTACGGTAAAAATGAGGACCTTAAACATAATACAGAGTACAAAACACAATCAAATGTACCCATAGTAGGAAAACAGCATGTAAAGGATTTGGGAATAATAATGTCTGACTACCTAACGTTTAAGGAGCATAACCAAGCAAATATTGCTGAAATAGAGGGAATACAGAGAACATATACGGCACGCATAGACGCAATAAAGCACCTAAATTATTGGGATCGTCTCAAAGCCCTCCAAATGTACTCGCTAGAAAGAAGACGAGAGAGAGATAAAATAATATACACCTGGAAGATACTGAATGGCCAAGTACCAAATCTACACAGAAAAATAACAACGTACTGGAGTAAACGATATGGAAGAAAATGTAGAATAGAACCAGTGAAGAGCAGAGGTGCCATAGACACAATCAGAGAACACTGTATAAACATCAGAGGTCCGTGGTTGTTCAACGTCCTCCCAGCGAGCATAAGAAATATTGCTGGAACAACCGTGGACATCTTCAAGAGGAAACTAGATTTATTCCTCCAAGGAGTGCCGGACCAACCGGGCTGTGGTGGGTATGTGGGCCTGCGGGCCGCTCCAAGCAACAGCCGAGTGGACCAAACTCTCACAAGTCAAGCCTGGCCTCGGGCCGGGCTTGGGGAGTAGAACAACTCCCAGAACCCCATCAACCAGGTATCAACCAGGTACCGGCCACACCACCACCGGCCACCACCACCACCGGCCACCACCGGCCACCACCACCACCGGCCACCACCACCACCGGCCACCACCACCACCGGCCACCACCACCACCGGCCACCACCACCACCACCACCGGCCACCACCGGCCACCACCAGCACCGGCCACACCACCACCGGCCACCACCACCACCGGCCACCACCACCACCGGCCACCACCACCACCGGCCACCACCACCACCGGCCACACAACTTGAAAATACAACGCAAATAAAACAAGAAACTTAGGTTTAAAACGATGCTGGTCGTCTGAGTCGCCTGTTGACAGACCCACCACACAGCTGGTCGCCTGTTGACAGACCCACCACACAGCTGGTCGCCTGTTGACAGACCCACCACACAGCTGGTCGCCTGTTGACAGACCCACCACACAGCTGGTCGCCTGTTGACAGACCCACCACACAGCTGGTCGCCTGTTGACAGACCCACCACACAGCTGGTCGCCTGTTGACAGACCCACCACACAGCTGGTCGCCTGTCGACAGACCCACCACACAGCTGGTCGCCTGTCGACAGACCCACCACACAGCTGGTCGCCTGTTGACAGACCCACCACACACAGCTGGTCGCCTGTTGACAGACCCACCACACACAGCTGGTCGCCTGTTGACAGACCCACCACACACAGCTGGTCGCCTGTTGACAGACCCACCACACACAGCTGGTCGCCTGTTGACAGACCCACCACACACAGCTGGTCGCCTGTTGACAGACCCACCACACACAGCTGGTCGCCTGTTGACAGACCCACCACACACAGCTGGTCGCCTGTTGACAGACCCACCACACAGCTGGTCGCCTGTTGACGGACCCACCACACACAGCTGGTCGCCTGTTGACGGACCCACCACACACAGCTGGTCGCCTGTTGACGGACCCACCACACACAGCTGGTCGCCTGTTGACAGACCCACCTCACACAGCTGGTCGCCTGTTGACAGACCCACCACACACAGCTGGTCGCCTGTTGACAGACCCACCACACACAGCTGGTCGCCTGTTGACAGACCCACCACACACAGCTGGTCGCCTGTTGACAGACCCACCACACACAGCTGGTCGCCTGTTGACAGACCCACCACACACAGCTGGTCGCCTGTTGACAGACCCACCACACACAGCTGGTCGCCTGTTGACAGACCCACCACACACAGCTGGTCGCCTGTTGACAGACCCACCACACACAGCTGGTCGCCTGTGGACAGACCCACCACACACAGCTGGTCGCCTGTGGACAGACCCACCACACACAGCTGGTCGCCTGTGGACAGCCCCACCACACACAGCTGGTCGCCTGTGGACAGCCCCACCACACACAGCTGGTCGCCTGTGGACAGACCCACCACACACAGCTGGTCGCCTGTGGACAGACCCACCACACACAGCTGGTCGCCTGTTGGCAGACCCACCACACACAGCTGGTCGCCTGTTGGCAGACCCACCACACACAGCTGGTCGCCTGTTGGCAGACCCACCACACACAGCTGGTCGCCTGTGGGCAGACCCACCACACACAGCTGGTCGCCTGTGGGCAGACCCACCACACACAGCTGGTCGCCTGTGGGCAGACCCACCACACACAGCTGGTCGCCTGTGGGCAGACCCACCACACAGCTGGTCGCCTGTGGACAGACCCACCACACACAGCTGGTCACCAGACTGCCAACACAGATCTGAGGCTGATCATATACAACATCCGCCCTGCGGCCTTGCTAACATTTCAATATTGTAATGAAAACCAGCACCGGAGCCGCTTGGGCACAGTTTACGGGGCAACTTTAGCCAGGCAGGAGGGAGAAGCCCGGCCAGGGGGCGCTTGATGGCCTGCTAATTTGGTAAACAAAGGCGCTGGAAGTTGCCTCCACAGAGGTGAAGTTGCCCAAGCCAACTTACACACGTGGAAAACGCTGAGGCGCTGACGAGGTGGGTGCAGGTGGGCTACGGGGGAGCGGTGCAGGTGGGCTATTGGGGAGCGGTGCAGGTGGACTACGGGGGAGCGGTGCAGGTGGACTACGGGGGAGCGGTGCAGGTGGGCTACGGGAGAGCGGTGCAGGTGGGCTACGGGGGAGCGGTGCAGGTGGGCTACGGGGGAGCGGTGCAGGTGGGCTACGGGGGAGCGGTGCAGGTGGGCTACGGGAGAGCGGTGCAGGTGGGCTACTGGGGAGCGGTGCAGGTGGGCTACTGGGGAGCGGTGCAGGTGGGCTACTGGGGAGCGGTGCAGGTGGGCTACTGGGGAGCGGTGCAGGTGGGCTACTGGGGAGCGGTGCAGGTGGGCTACTGGGGAGCGGTGCAGGTGGGCTACTGGGGAGCGGTGCAGGTGGGCTACGGGGGAGCGGTGCAGGTGGGCTACGGGGGAGCGGTGCAGGTGGGCTACGGGGGAGCGGTGCAGGTGGGCTACGGGGGAGCGGTGCAGGTGGGCTACTGGGGAGCGGTGCAGGTGGGCTACTGGGGAGCGGTGCAGGTGGGCTACTGGGGAGCGGTGCAGGTGAGCTACTGGGGAGCGGTGCAGGTGGGCTACTGGGGAGCGGTGCAGGTGGGCTACTGGGGAGCGGTGCAGGTGGGCTACTGGGGAGCGGTGCAGGTGGGCTACTGGGGAGCGGTGCAGGTGGGCTACGGGGGAGCGGTGCAGGTGGGCTACGGGGGAGCGGTGCAGGTGGGCTACGGGGGGAGCGGTGCAGGTGGGCTACGGGGGGAGCGGTGCAGGTGGGCTACGGGGGGAGCGGTGCAGGTGGGCTACGGGGGGAGCGGTGCAGGTGGGCTACGGGGGGAGCGGTGCAGGTGGGCTACGGGGGGAGCGGTGCAGGTGGGCTACGGGGGGAGCGGTGCAGGTGGGCTACGGGGGGAGCGGTGCAGGTGGGCTACGGGGGGAGCGGTGCAGGTGGGCTACGGGGGGAGCGGTGCAGGTGGGCTACGGGGGGAGCGGTGCAGGTGGGCTACGGGGGGAGCGGTGCAGGTGGGCTACGGGGGGAGCGGTGCAGGTGGGCTACGGGGGAGCGGTGCAGGTGGGCTACGGGGGGAGCGGTGCAGGTGGGCTACGGGGGGAGCGGTGCAGGTGGGCTACGGGGGGAGCGGTGCAGGTGGGCTACGGGGGGAGCGGTGCAGGTGGGCTACGGGGGAGCGGTGCAGGTGGGCTACGGGGGGAGCGGTGCAGGTGGGCTACGGGGGAGCGGTGCAGGTGGGCTACGGGGGGAGCGGTGCAGGTGGGCTACGGGGGGAGCGGTGCAGGTGGGCTACGGGGGGAGCGGTGCAGGTGGGCTACGGGGGGAGCGGTGCAGGTGGGCTACGGGGGGAGCGGTGCAGGTGGGCTACGGGGGGAGCGGTGCAGGTGGGCTACGGGGGGAGCGGTGCAGGTGGGCTACGGGGGGAGCGGTGCAGGTGGGCTACGGGGGGAGCGGTGCAGGTGGGCTACGGGGGGAGCGGTGCAGGTGGGCTACGGGGGGAGCGGTGCAGGTGGGCTACGGGGGGAGCGGTGCAGGTGGGCTACGGGGGGAGCGGTGCAGGTGGGCTACGGGGGGAGCGGTGCAGGTGGGCTACGGGGGGAGCGGTGCAGGTGGGCTACGGGGGGAGCGGTGCAGGTGGGCTACGGGGGGAGCGGTGCAGGTGGGCTACGGGGGGAGCGGTGCAGGTGGGCTACGGGGGGAGCGGTGCAGGTGGGCTACGGGGGGAGCGGTGCAGGTGGGCTACGGGGGGAGCGGTGCAGGTGGGCTACGGGGGGAGCGGTGCAGGTGGGCTACGGGGGGAGCGGTGCAGGTGGGCTACGGGGGGAGCGGTGCAGGTGGGCTACGGGGGGAGCGGTGCAGGTGGGCTACGGGGGGAGCGGTGCAGGTGGGCTACGGGGGGAGCGGTGCAGGTGGGCTACGGGGGGAGCGGTGCAGGTGGGCTACGGGGGGAGCGGTGCAGGTGGGCTACGGGGGGAGCGGTGCAGGTGGGCTACGGGGGGAGCGGTGCAGGTGGGCTACGGGGGGAGCGGTGCAGGTGGGCTACGGGGGGAGCGGTGCAGGTGGGCTACGGGGGGAGCGGTGCAGGTGGGCTACGGGGGGAGCGGTGCAGGTGGGCTACGGGGGGAGCGGTGCAGGTGGGCTACGGGGGGAGCGGTGCAGGTGGGCTACGGGGGGAGCGGTGCAGGTGGGCTACGGGGGGAGCGGTGCAGGTGGGCTACGGGGGGAGCGGTGCAGGTGGGCTACGGGGGGAGCGGTGCAGGTGGGCTACGGGGGGAGCGGTGCAGGTGGGCTACGGGGGGAGCGGTGCAGGTGGGCTACGGGGGGAGCGGTGCAGGTGGGCTACGGGGGGAGCGGTGCAGGTGGGCTACGGGGGGAGCGGTGCAGGTGGGCTACGGGGGGAGCGGTGCAGGTGGGCTACGGGGGGAGCGGTGCAGGTGGGCTACGGGGGGAGCGGTGCAGGTGGGCTACGGGGGGAGCGGTGCAGGTGGGCTACGGGGGGAGCGGTGCAGGTGGGCTACGGGGGGAGCGGTGCAGGTGGGCTACGGGGGGAGCGGTGCAGGTGGGCTACGGGGGGAGCGGTGCAGGTGGGCTACGGGGGGAGCGGTGCAGGTGGGCTACGGGGGGAGCGGTGCAGGTGGGCTACGGGGGGAGCGGTGCAGGTGGGCTACGGGGGGAGCGGTGCAGGTGGGCTACGGGGGGAGCGGTGCAGGTGGGCTACGGGGGGAGCGGTGCAGGTGGGCTACGGGGAGCGGTGCAGGTGGGCTACGGGGGAGCGGTGCAGGTGGGCTACGGGGGAGCGGTGCAGGTGGGCTACGGGGGAGCGGTGCAGGTGGGCTACTGGGGAGCGGTGCAGGTGGGCTACTGGGGAGCGGTGCAGGTGGGCTACTGTAACACTGTAAAAGTGTTTGGTTTAGTTTAATACATACATAGAGTACATGAGTCACAGACAGGGATCTGAGAGGCGCCAGTTGTCTGCCTGAGATCTCACACCTCTAAGCGTTAATGACCCCAAGTGACCTGAGGTCAGATCATGAGAATTTCACCTTGCTTCCGCTAAGCTGATAATTGTAGTCTGGTAGCCTTCAAACATGCCGACGTTTAAGGAGTGGCTTGGTAGTGCCGGAGGCTATCTACTTGTGGGCGGAGTTAGCTACTAGGTTCCCCAATATAAACTCGGAGAGCTATCGAGCATGAAGCATTAACAGACAGAACGGCAGTCAGGAGAAGCAGAGGAGACGGCCCTAGCAGGGAGGCTGTCGGCCGGCAGGGCGGGAGTCTCTGTCAACTACAGACCCCCCCCCCCTCTCTATCCAGCTATAGGCAGAGACACTTGGTGAGTTGAGCAGTAAGGTGACTTGGTCGTGTTTACATATGTTGTGTGATGATCAGGGGCAGTCAAGTTGTAGGGTTCTCGAATTCTTGGATGATGACTCACTTTGCATATTAAACTGGAACATTTTAATTGAATTGCTAAATTATGATACTTCATGTGAAATATAATTATGAATTTATTATTTAAATTGTTTATCTTTGTTCCCTAGAGCTTTGAGTTGAGGTGAGAAAGCCTCTGTGGTTACTGGTTTCATGGTTTAGAATGAGTACATGATAAAGATGGGAACTACTAATAGGGAACTCATGATAACATCTTTTGAGAATTTTGTGATACAGGCAAGTTCCATTCCTTGTCTCGTATGTAATGATCATGAATGGATGGTGGCAGCATTTCGTCTTCTACTATCTACTCTTCTACTTCTACTATCTACTCTTCTACTTCTACCTATCTACACCTCTCCCTCCACCCCCTCTCTAAACTCTCACTTTCAACTAATGACCCTCCTCGCTCCTCCCACCTCTCTCCCTCTCACCCCAAACCCTCACTAATTACTTCACTATTCATTTCTTTCCTTTCGTTTTCTCTTATACGTTTGTGGCAATGATTCTGTATTCTAGAGTTCTCTCTAGAGTTTCGGGTAGCTGATCCAGTTACGGCGCCTTGTAGTCTTAGCACCTAGGTAGTCAAATACCTAGGTTACAAGGTGTTGAACGAGAGAGGTTGCCTTAGGAACTCTGGAGGGTGCTCTAGAATAGTTAGCTAACTGGGGACGGGATAACGGACTAGAGAGAGCTGTTTCCCCCGGCCTCGTTAGTTAACTGGGGGGTGGAATAATGGACAAGACAGAGCTATTTCCCCCACCCCCCGTTACAATGGTGGCAGCGGTGTTGAACAATGTTGTAGGTAGTTGGTGTTCTTTTAACATTGTTCAGTCCCACGTGTCTTTTTGCCGCTCAGGCGCTATCAGGGAGATCTTGACAGGTGTTTTACTTTCGGGAGTTAGCGAACTTTTTTCAGGTTAGGAGATTGTGATTCTCTGGTGTTGTGTTTAGTGATTTTGTGAGTTTTGTGAAGTTCAGGGAATGTTCTCCAGAACTTGCGTGTGAAGTGATTTATGTTAGTGATAAGATTTGGTGATTTTGGAACTTAGCGGTGTTGGTAGTGCAGGTCAGCTGAGTGTGACAGGTGACCTCGCATGTCCCACGGGGACACCCAGCCACCGCTGGTCTCCAGGTCAGTGGGGAGTGGCAGGTGTAGTTCTTAAGTAGAATTTAGTGGTGGTTCTGCTCAGATTATTGCGATCGACTGTTTTACTCCATTTGAACGCAATAACCCGAGGTGTACTGGTATTGTACAGCATGCTAGGGGGAGGCTTAGTATGTCAGTAGACTTCACGTTGGGGACGCTCGACGTTAGATAGTCTGGTCACAGGTGTGGCAACAGTTTGGAGTTGTTGACCGGCGGAGATGCTAGGGAGACACTCTGGGTCACGTAGGTGGCTGTAGGTTAAGGGTGGGAGTAATGGATATTTATGTACTTAAGATTAGAAAAGGGACAGTTAAGTTTAGGCTAGTGTTTTGTCTATTAGTGTTGATTTTTTTTTTGTGACAAGTTAAAAGTAGTGATGACCTTATTCTCTCTTCTCTAAACTTTCCTCTGTTACTGTTTTATGTTCCACCAAGTCAATATCATTCAGAGTTAATTGGATTATTAAAAAAAAAAAAAATTGAAGTGTAGTTGTCGCCAGGAGGAGAGCGGTATAACTGGACTGTGTAACCCTATACAAACTACAGGGTCACATAACATATCTTGGGAGCACGATATTGTCGTCTTTCTGTTCACCCACAGGTGGGAGCCAGAAGAGAGGAGAGACGCACATACAAAAGAGGGAGACGGCTGCTGTGTACCACACTCACGGGCGTTTATCACCACCACCACGACCAGCCCACTACCTGGAGGTCATGGCTCCACCACCATCACCACCCCAGGGGACCCCAAGATGCAGCCCTCTCGGTCAGTCAACATTGGTCTACCCAGTGGACCCCAGGACGGACGGACCCCAGCGGACCCCAAGACGGACGGACCCCCAGTGGACCCCAGGTCGTTCTGCAGACGACCCAGTGAAGATGGAAGAGGAGCAACGACGACTCCAGTCTGTCCCACCAACATCGGTCTACCCAGGATGGACCCCAGGACGGACGGACCCCAATGGACCCCAGGTCGCTTGTCAAAGACCCATGGGAGGAGGAAGAGAGAAGAAAGAAGAGAGAAGAAGGAAGAGAGAAGAAAGAAGAGAGAAGAAAGAAGAAGAAGATAAGACAAGCTGAGTGAGACACGATGCCTAGTGTCCCTCGCTGGTGTCAGCATCATTGCAGGGAGCGTAATTGCAAGATAGGATCGTTTGCCTTAACTGGCCGCCCCTCCTGCAAGCATGTTGCTCTGTTGAGTGATTCATCCTGTGTCGTGCGGACTTGATGTGGCTGTCAGAAGTAGCTCTCTGAAGGAGGCGTGCTGGAGCAACAGGGAGGAAGAAGAGTAGGATGGGATTTCTACTGTTGGCAACTATATGAAGGTCTCAAACTTGTAGTCCCTATAGCTGTGAAGAACCCCAATATACGTCTCTCATGGTGACTGACGTAGGGCCAATTACAGATCAGCTGGGACAACCGAATTCCACGGTCCTGTGCACAGTTCAAGTAGTAACGGCTTTCGGGTTGACCAAGGGTTGTTGTGCGTTAACGACGGAGAAGCGACGGAGGCAGTTATGTTGAAGAAATGTGGTACAGGATTATCTACAAGACCAAGCAGTGACGTCGCCCAGCCAGAGACAATGGACGTCTGTCTATATATTTCATTTTTTAGAGTAGGATGATGTATATTTGTTTAGCTAGGATGTATTTTTTTTCGTTAATAAAGTTGTTGCACACAGCTAGCTTGCTTTAGCAGTGTTGCAAAAACTTTATTTCGGGGAGAAGGGGAGATGTAACACTGTAAAAGTGTTTGGTTTAGTTTAATACATACATAGAGTACATGAGTCACAGACAAGGATCTGAGAGGCGCCAGTTGTCTGCCTGAGATCTCACACCTCTAAGCGTTAATGACCCCAAGTGACCTGAGGTCAGATCATGAGAATTTCACCTTGCTTCCGCTAAGCTGATAATTGTAGTCTGGTAGCCTTCAAACATGCCGACGTTTAAGGAGTGGCTTGGTAGTGCCGGAGGCTATCTACTTGTGGGCGGAGTTAGCTACTAGGTTCCCCAATATAAACTCGGAGAGCTATCGAGCATGAAGCATTAACAGACAGAACGGCAGTCAGGAGAAGCAGAGGAGACGGCCCTAGCAGGGAGGCTGTCGGCCGGCAGGGCGGGAGTCTGTCAACTACAGACCCCCCCCCCCTCTCTATCCAGCTATAGGCAGAGACACTTGGTGAGTTGAGCAGTAAGGTGACTTAGTCGTGTTTACATATGTTGTGTGATGATCAGGGGCAGTCAAGTTGTAGGGTTCTCGAATTCTTGGATGATGACTCACTTTGCATATTAAACTGGAACATTTTAATTGAATTGCTAAATTATGATACTTCATGTGAAATATAATTATGAATTTATTATTTAAATTGTTTATCTTTGTTCCCTAGAGCTTTGAGTTGAGGTGAGAAAGCCTCTGTGGTTACTGGTTTCATGGTTTAGAATGAGTACATGATAAAGATGGGAACTACTAATAGGGAACTCATGATAACATCTTTTGAGAATTTTGTGATACAGGCAAGTTCCATTCCTTGTCTCGTATGTAATGATCATGAATGGATGGTGGCAGCATTTCGTCTTCTACTATCTACTCTTCTACTTCTACTATCTACTCTTCTACTTCTACCTATCTACACCTCTCCCTCCACCCCCTCTCTAAACTCTCACTTTCAACTAATGACCCTCCTCGCTCCTCCCACCTCTCTCCCTCTCACCCCAAACCCTCACTAATTACTTCACTATTCATTTCTTTCCTTTCGTTTTCTCTTATACGTTTGTGGCAATGATTCTGTATTCTAGAGTTCTCTCTAGAGTTTCGGGTAGCTGATCCAGTTACGGCGCCTTGTAGTCTTAGCACCTAGGTAGTCAAATACCTAGGTTACAAGGTGTTGAACGAGAGAGGTTGCCTTAGGAACTCTGGAGGGTGCTCTAGAATAGTTAGCTAACTGGGGACGGGATAACGGACTAGAGAGAGCTGTTTCCCCCGGCCTCGTTAGTTAACTGGGGGGTGGAATAATGGACAAGATAGAGCTATTTCCACCACCCCCGTTACACTACTGGGGAGCGGTGCAGGTGGGCTACTGGGGAGCGGTGCAGGTGGGCTACGGGGGAGCGGTGCAGGTGGGCTACGGGGGAGCGGTGCAGGTGGGCTACGGGGGAGCGGTGCAGGTGGGCTACGGGGGAGCGGTGCAGGTGGGCTACGGGGGAGCGGTGCAGGTGGGCTGCGGGGGAGCGGTGCAGGTGGGCTGCGGGGGAGCGGTGCAGGTGGGCTACGGGGGAGCGGTGCAGGTGGGCTACGGGGGAGCGGTGCAGGTGGGCTACGGGGGAGCGGTGCAGGTGGGCTACGGGGGAGCGGTGCAGGTGGGCTACTGGGGAGCGGTGCAGGTGGGCTACTGGGGAGCGGTGCAGGTGGGCTACTGGGGAGCGGTGCAGGTGGGCTACTGGGGAGCGGTGCAGGTGGGCTACTGGGGAGCGGTGCAGGTGGGCTACTGGGGAGCGGTGCAGGTGGGCTACTGGGGAGCGGTGCAGGTGGGCTACTGGGGAGCGGTGCAGGTGGGCTACTGGGGAGCGGTGCAGGTGGGCTACTGGGGAGCGGTGCAGGTGGGCTACTGGGGAGCGGTGCAGGTGGGCTACTGGGGAGCGGTGCAGGTGGGCTACTGGGGAGCGGTGCAGGTGGGCTACTGGGGAGCGGTGCAGGTGGGCTACTGGGGAGCGGTGCAGGTGGGCTACTGGGAAGCGGTGCAGGTGGGCTACTGGGGAGCGGTGCAGGTGGGCTACTGGGGAGCGGTGCAGGTGGGCTACTGGGGAGCGGTGCAGGTGGGCTACGGGGGAGCGGTGCAGGTGGGCTACGGGGGAGCGGTGCAGGTGGGCTACGGGGAGATGGTGCAGGTTCAGGTGGGAGTTGTTTGCTGGGTTTTGGTAGATGTCTTGAAATTCGATAAATGTGAACATGGAGTGATAGTCCTTCAAATGAGATCATTAGGGAGAACAAATCAATCAGGGAGATGGATATTCAATTTCCTGTCAGAGTGCAAAGAGTAACAGTCGGATGACATAAAGTCAAAGCACCATAAGCTCTGTGTCCCAGGGCACAGTCCTTGCCCCCAGGGCACAGTCCTTGACCCCCAGGGCACAGTCCTTGTCTCCCCCAGGGCACAGTCCTTGTCCCTCCCCAGGGCACAGTCCTTGTCCCCCCCCCCAGGGCACAGTCCTTGTCCCCCCCAGGGCACAGTCCTTGTCCCTCCCCAGGGCACAGTCCTTGTCCCTCCCCAGGGCACAGTCCTTGTCCCTCCCCAAGGGCACAGTCCTTGCCCCTCCCCCAGGGCACAGTCCTTGCCCTCCAGGGCACAGCCCTCGCCCGCCAGGGCACAGCCCTCGCCCGCCAGGGCACAGCCCTCGCCCGCCAGGGCACAGCCCTCGCCCGCCAGGGCACAGCCCTCGCCCGCCAGGGCACAGCCCTCGCCCCACTACTCTTCCTCGTTTCTCATATTAGATAGAGACAAAAATACAAATCACAGAGTCGTTTCATCTTTTAGAAATTATACAAAAATCAGCATGACGATTTTCTTCTGTAGAAGACATTGAATACTACAAGCTGAAATCGGTAAAATCTTCGATGGGTCGACATAAATAACATGATGTTTAAGTGAAAATTTTCAGATTCTTGGTTATAATAAAAATGAAGACTTTAAACTATATAGAGGACAATAGATTCATTCAGATCTCATTGTAGGAAAATATGTAGTTGATGTGAGAATATTGATTTCTTACGACCTAAAGTTTAATATGCATAACCAAGCATATATATCATGAGATAGGAAAATGATAGGATGGATTATGAGACCCGTTAATTCCAGGGATTCCACCACACTTCCTCTACCGTCCGTCATTTGTGCTGTCACGTATTATACCTCTCCTTATAAGTGAAGGTTCATACACAGAGGATGACAAATTAGTGAAATCCTAAAAACACAGTACGAGGACATGTTTTGCTCCCCCTAATAAACAGCATGAAAGTGGAAGATCCGGACAACTTCTTTATACATGATATCTAAAACCCAGAAAATATAACTGATATCAACACGAGCGTGACAGATTTTGAAAGAGAAATTGACAATATGCCCATGCGCTCAGTTCCAGGTCCAGACTCATGGAATTTAATATTTATAAGGAAATGCAAAGTGCCGGTAGCACAGGTACTCAGTATAGTGTGGAGGAAGAGCTTGGACACGGGGGAGATACCAGAGACACTTAAAGTAGCAGACATAGCCCCTCTACACAAGGGAGGGAGCAAAGCATTGGCAAAGAATTATAGACCAGTTGCACTAACGTCCCACATAATAAAAGTATTTGAGAGAGTGATCAGGAGTCAGGTCACCAGTTTCATAGAGACCAATGACCTCCACAACCCAGGCCAACATGGATGTAGAGCGGGAAGATCGTGCCTCTCACAGCTACTTGATCACTACGACCAAATCACTGAGGCATTAGAAGAAAAACAGAATGCAGGTGTGGTATACACGGACTAAGTAATGGCGTTCGATAAATGTGACCATGGAGTGATAGCACACAAAATAAGGTCAATGGGAATAACCAGTAAAGTAGGACGCTGGATACTAAATTTCCTGTCGAACATAACACAGAGTAACAGTCAATCATATAAAATAGTCGAAGTGCAGTTAAAAGCTCTGTACCTCAGGGTGCAGTCCTTGCACCACTGTTTTTCCTTGTTCTGAAATTAGATATAGACAAAAATTCAAGTCACAGCTTCGCATCATCAGTTGCAGATGACACAAAAATCAGCATGCAAATTACCTCTGCTGAAGACATTGAAAAATTCAAGATGATTATTAATAAAGTTTTCGACTGGGCCGCAAAAAGTAACATGTTTAACAGTGATAAATTCCAGGTACTCAGGTACGGTAATAATGAGGACCTTAAACATAATACAGGGTATAAAAGACAATCAAATTTACCCATAGTAGGAAAACAGCATGTAAAGGATTTGGGAATAATGATGTCTGACGACCTAACGTTTAGGGAACATAACCAAGCAAATATTGCGACAGCCAGAAAAATGATCGGATGGATTACGAGAACTTTCAAATCCAGGGATCCCATCACAATGGTTGTACTCTTCAAGTCACTTGTGTTGTCCCGTCTTGAGTACTGCTCAGTACTCACTTCCCCCTTCAGAGCAGGAGAGATTGCTGAAATAGAGGGAATATAGAGGGTGGTGCCTCTTGCCCCCAGGGACGAACCTCGTTGCAAACTACTGAACCTTTGCGAGTTTCATTTTATTTTTTAAGATGCGGAAGGGGGGGGGGGCTTCACGATAGAGCGGTATACTCTAAAACTGGTCACACACACACGTGGTGTAGAGCGATCTAAATGCCTTCTTATTTAGGGTCCTGAATGCCGTGACTTGTGCCAGTGTAGAGGAGCTAGCGGTGTTCTATATATACGAGCCTCGAGAGTTACGTTTGATACTATTAAATATTTTATAAATATAAAAGAGCACACCCAGGTGTTTTTCTCTAGTCGTTACTGGGAAGTAGTTCCCCTTCATTGTGAACTGTCATTTGGGTCTCTTGTCACCTATTCCCATCACTTTACACTTGCTTGTATTGAACTCTAGTAGCCATTTTCTGGACCAACTCGGTAGCTTGTTTAAGTCATCCTGGGGAATCCTGGTTCGTCACAGCTCTTCTCGTCAGTTTTGCATCGTTTGTAAACATTAGAGATAGACTCAGTTCCTGTAAATAGGTCATGTACGTAAGTGAGAAGCAGTATGGGTCCCAGAACCGTCCATGTGGTACTCCGTTTGTCACTCTATGCCAGTCGACTTCTCGGCCCCCCACCCCCTCACTCTTACTCTCTGACTTCTGTCTCTTAGGTAATTCTTTACCCAGGTTAAGGCTTTTTTTGCTTACTCCCGCCTGCCTCTCTAGTGTGTGTATAGAGAGGTTGTGGTACTTGTGTGGTAGGTGTGCCAGCGTGTGTGTGTGGAGGGTGGCAGGTGTGCCAGCGAGTGTGTGTGTGTGGAGGGTGGCAGGTGTGCCAGCGAGAGTGTGTGTGTGGAGGGTGGCAGGTGTGCCAGCGAGAGTGTGTGTGTGGAGGGTGGCAGGTGTGCCAGCGAGTGTGTGTGTGGAGGGTGGCAGGTGTGCCAGCGAGTGTGTGTGTGGAGGGTGGCAGGTGTGCCAGCGAGTGTGTGTGTGGAGGGTGGCAGGTGTACCAGCGAGTGTGTGTGTGTGTGTGGAGGGTGGCAGGTGTGCCAGCGAGTGTGTGTGTGTGTGGAGGGTGGCAGGTGTGCCAGCGAGTGTGTGTGTGTGGAGGGTGGCAGGTGTGCCAGCGAGTGTGTGTGTGTGGAGGGTGGCAGGTGTGCCAGCGAGTGTGTGTGTGTGTGTGTGTGTGGAGGGTGGCAGGTGTGCCAACGAGTGTGTGTGTGTGTGTGTGGAGGGTGGCAGGTGTGCCAGCGAGTGTGTGTGTGTGTGGAGGGTGGCACGTGTGCCAGCGAGTGTGTGTGTGGAGGGTTGCAGGTGTGCCAGCGAGTGTGTGTGTGTGGAGGGTGGCAGGCGTGCCAGCGAGTGTGTGTGTGTGTGGAGGGTGGCAGGTGTGCCAGCGAGTGTGTGTGTGTGTGTGTGTGTGTGTGTGTGGAGGGTGGCAGGTGTGCCAGCGAGTGTGTGTGTGTGTGTGTGGAGGGTGGCAGGTGTGCCAGCGAGTGTGTGTGTGGAGGGTGGCACGTGTGCCAGCGAGTGTGTGTGTGTGGAGGGTGGCAGGTGTGCCAGCGAGTGTGTGTGGAGGGTGGCAGGTGTGCCAGCGAGTGTGTGTGGAGGGTGACAGGTGTGCCAGCGAGTGTTGTGGGGAAGCAACAGGTGCAGATGGCCTTGGCTACCACCTTGGGGTCGGCAGGTTTCCCGGACCGTCTCCCCAGATAGTATCAGTGCCTGGCAGTGTGGAGTCTATGTTTACCCAGATGTGCTACCCGGCGCGGGAGATGCACACTACCGCTATGAATAGTCTACAGTAAACCCAGCTATATCCGGATGCTGCCGTCGGCTCCGTGGGCCGGATAACGTACCGAGTAAATGTCGTCCGGGGGACTGCGCACTCCGGCCCTATAACGTGCCTATACGTTAAGTTGTGGCCAGAGATTAGTCTCACGCTTAGCCTCCTAGTTGACGGATAACATGAAAGCACGAATTATGAGGCTGATTAGCAATGTTGTTCACTGATTATACACTGATTATTCGTGCTTATAGCTGGCGTTCCGCTGGAGGAACGTTTTAACCTTTCAAGATTACTTTTTAAGACAATTGGGCGTATAATAATAATTTGTATTGTATTTGAAGGGTTCATCTCGAAGCCTTTGAATCATTATTAACTTGGCACATGACGCTCTACAGGGGAGTGTGTTCTCTAAGGTGTCCACCAGGATGTTTGTTGAACAGTGGCGTGTGTGGCAGCTGGCGGCCTGGACCATACCTGCAGTGTATTCGGGAGTTGTACTACAGGCCAGGCTCGACTTGGGGTAACTTGGTCCACCAGGCTGTTGCTTGGAGCGGCCCGCAGGCCCACGTATCCACTACAATCTGCTTGGTCCAGCACTTCTTGTAAGAATTTGTCTGAGACCAGAAGGCATGGCAGGATGTGCAGAATACCCCCGTTGAAGAGCAGAGGTGCAACAGGTACTCTGAGAGAGAACTATCAACATCAGAGGCCCGAGACTGTTCAACACGCTTCCACTACACATAAGGGGCATAACTGGCCGACCCCTCACAGTGTTCAAGAGAGAACTTGATAAGCACCTCCAAAGGATACCTGATCAACCAGGCTGTGATTCATACGTCAGGCTGCGAGCAGCCGCATCCAACAGCCTGATCGACCAGTCCAGCAACAAGGAGGCCTGGTCGACGACCGGGCAGCAAGGTCGCCAAGCCCCGAAAACATCTCAAGGTAGTTAAGTCAAGTATATCTTTAAGACTTCCATTTTTGCCAAATCGAAGCCCTTATTAATACCTGCCTACAAAGGCACTGCGGGATCGCCATAGCCCGTGCTACTTGGAACTTTTTGTTCCAGGTTGCGAATCTTTAACAATAACAACAACCTGCCTGCAGTTTTTCAGTGTCTTCTACAGAGGAAATTTTCATGTTGATTTTTGTGTCATCATCAAAGGATGACACGAAGCTGTCTTCCTAACAAGACGTAACCTGGACACCCAGTAGCCCTCTCGGATAACACACCGTATTTTGCCGTATAAATCTCGTAAAGTCCAAGAACTGATGCTCTAAAAATCATATCGGTTCACAGAATTTACCTGATGTCCCGTTTTCTATTCTTAAGTCCTCGGTAAAGTTGGGTTCGGGCAATTTAATACATCAGTTTAATGACGTTGTAAACGCTGAAGAGAACTGGCTGAGCACAGAGCGAGAGTAGCGACACACTTTAGTAAGAAAACCCGTATGGTACAATACTTAGGTTACAATACTTAGGCCCATTACAAGGGGCCTCGTAGCCTGGTGGAAGGGGCCTCGTAGCCTGATGGATAGCGCGCAGGACTCGTAATTCTGTGGCGCGAGTTCGATTCCCGCACGAGGCAGAAACAAATGGGCAAAGTTTCTTTCACCCTGAATGCCCCTGTTACCTAGCAGTAAATAGGTACCTGGGTGTTAGTCAGCTGTCACGGGCTGCTTCCTGGGGGTGGAGGCCTGATCGAGGACCGGGCCGCGGGGACACTAAAGCCCCGAAATCATCTCAAGATAGGTGTGTTAATAAATCCACAAGGACCGTGATGAGGGTTCGAACTTATGTCCAGGATGATCCCAGACGCGCCTTAATTGACTGCGCCACGACATGGTATAAGGATTGTAACCGGGATTGCTACTGCTCTCCCACGGATCCCGCAGTCTCTCAGAGACACAAACCGGGGTACTCGTTGGTTTGCGTCTCTTATCTTGAGATTATCTTGAGATGATTTCGGGACTTTAGTGTCCCCGCGGCCCGGTCCTCGACCAGGCCTCCACCCCCTGGAAGCAGCCCGTGACAGCTGACTAACTCCCAGGTACCTATTTTACTGTTAGGTAACAGGGGCATAGGGTGAAAGAAACTCTGCCCATTGTTTTTCGCCGGCGTCCGGGATCGAACCCGGGACCACAGGATCACGTGTGCAGCGTGCTGTCCGCTCGGCCGACCGGCTCCCCGTCTCCCCTCCCCGTAGTCTCGGAGAGACTGCGGGATCCGTGGGAGATCAGTAGCAATCCCGGGTACAATCCTTATACCATGTCCTGGCGCAGTCGATTAAGGCTCGTCTGGGATCATCCTGGACGTAAGTTCGAACCCTCATCACGGCCCTTGTGGATTTGTTCATATGATATATCATGCTATTGTGATGCCCGTGTGTCTTGGCCTCAAGTCTTGGTACTCTCGTGACACTAACACGACAAGTCTTCACGGCTTGCACCTCGGAGAGTACAAATAACTAACAATTCGAGTACAGTTGAGGTGTTTGGATGCGAGCAGACAATGTCACGTATACTTGGTACATTCCCAAGTCATGTGAGTCGACGGCAGTATTGTCTGGCGGGAGGAAGTGTACAGAGCCATCCCCATAGGGGAGCCGGTCGGCCGAGCGGACAGCACGCGGGACTTGTGATTCTGGGTTCGATCCCGGGCGCTGGCGAGAAACAATGGGCAGAGTTTCTTTCACCCTATGCCCCTGTTACCTAACAGTAAAATAGGTACCTGGGAGTTAGTCAGCTGTCACGGGCTGCTTCCTGGGGGTGGAGGCCTGGTCGAGGACCGGACCGCGGGGACACTAAAGCCCCGAAATCATCTCAAGATAACCTCAAGATAGGAACAGTTGAGGCTGTTGAGTACTTCTGGCTAAATTGTGACGAGATCTACCTGTGTGATTAGTCTCCATCTCCCAACATGGTTGGTCATACAGGGTCATATGGTCATGTGGATGCATTATGAGGATATTTTTGAGTGCACGAGAGTGAATCAAGTAGTTTCAAAGGTCCAGGTACCTCGTACTGGCAGCTATGAAGGGTCTAGTCACATTCAATACTGGAGTGAGAGATCATGACCCAGTTCCTGGTCGCAAACCTTGCACATAGAATGCTCAGTGATGGAGTTCGTTAGCAATGGCCACCTGCCCCTAGTAATGGTAGCCAGGCCTCATCTTGGCCACCACAAAAATGTCATACTGTCTGATGGACATTTTGTGCTGCACATGTATAAAGACGTAAGATTTAATGAACCAGGTCATAATTGTTCATTCTGGTTCTTTCCGGCCATTGAGTGCCTGATTTCTCTCGTATCAGACCTGACAGTTTGGTCAGCGAATACAGATCTAATTAAATTTCCTGTTGCAAGTTTATTTAGCTGAAATTTCTGTTTCATGATGCTCAGTGATGGCCCCCAGCCCAGCCATGCCCACTACCTGGGAGTGACCCAGTCCGCAGCCCAGCCATGCCCACTACCTGGGAGTGACCCAGCCCTGCCCACTACCTGGGAGTGACCCAGTCCCCAGCCCAGCCATGCCCACTACCTGGGAGTGACCCAGCCATGCCCACTACCTGGGAGTGACCCAGCCATGCCCACTACCTGGGAGTGACCCAGCCATGCCCACTACCTGGGAGTGACCCAGCCATGCCCACTACCTGGGAGTGACCCAGCCATGCCCACTACCTGGGAGTGACCCAGTCCGCAGCCCAGCCATGCCCACTACCTGGGAGTGACCCAGTCCGCAGCCCAGCCATGCCCACTACCTGGGAGTGACCCAGTCCGCAGCCCAGCCATGCCCACTACCTGGGAGTGACCCAGTCCCCAGCCCAGCCATGCCCACTACCTGGGAGTGACCCAGCCCTGCCCACTACCTGGGAGTGACCCAGCCCTGCCCACTACCTGGGAGTGACCCAGCCCTGCCCACTACCTGGGAGTGACCCAGCCCTGCCCACTACCTGGGAGTGACCCAGCCCTGCCCACTACCTGGGAGTGACCCAGTCCCCAGCCCTGCCCACTACCTGGGAGTGACCCAGTCCCCAGCCCAGCTATGCCCACGACCTGGGAGTGACCCAGTCCCCAGCCCAGCTATGCCCACGACCTGGGAGTGACCCAGTCCCCAGCCCAGCTATGCCCACGACCTGGGAGTGACCCAGTCCCCAGCCCAGCCATGCCCACTACCTGGGAGTGACCCAGTCCCCAGCCCAGCCATGCCCATTACCTGGGAGTGACCCAGCCCAGCCATGCCCACTACCTGGGAGTGACCCAGCCCAGCCATGCCCACTACCTGGGAGTGACCCAGCCCAGCCATGCCCATTACCTGGAAGTGACCCAGCCCAGCCATGCCCACTACCTGGGAGTGACCCAGCCCAGCCATGCCCACTACCTGGGAGTGACCCAGCCCAGCCATGCCCACTACCTGGGAGTGACCCAGCCCAGCC
>NC_091156.1:20204157-20206657 GCF_040958095.1 Procambarus clarkii
TCACCCCCCTTCTCCCCCTCACCCCTCTCCCCAGGACCTCCCTTCTCCCCCATCCCCCATGCCCTCCCTTCTCCCACATGCCTTCCCGTCTCTCCCACCCCCATGCCCTCCCTTCTCCCCCTCCCCCCTAAGCCCCCCACTCTCCCCCACCCCACCTAAGTCTTCCCCTCTCCCCCACTCCCCTAAACCCTCCCCTCTTCCTCACCCACCTCAGCCCTCCCTTTTCCCCCACGCCCCCCAAGCCCTCCACCCTTTTCTCTCCCCCCAAGCCCCCCCATCTCCCCTATCCCCCACAGCCTCTCCTCCCCCCATGCTTCCCCAACCCTCCCTCTCTTACCCACCCCCTGTACCCTCCCCCTCTTATCCACCCCCTGTACCCTCCCCCTCTTATCCACCCCCTGTACCCTCCCCCTCTTATCCACCCCCTGTACCCTCCCCCTCTCCCCCACCACCCCAAGCCCTCCCTCCTCCACCAATCCCCCCGTGCCAGGTCCCCCCAGCTCCCACTCACCCCAGATCCCAAAGGTCCCCCCCAGAAAAGAAGCAGAAGAGAGTCAGTTTCAGGGTGATGTACTCGAACATAGATGGGATCACAAGCAAGACAAGTGAACTAAGGGAAAGAGCACAAGAAGTTAACCCAGATGTAATCGGACTCACTGAAACAAAACTCTCTGGAATCATAACGAATGCCGTGTTTCCCCAGGAGTATACAGTAATAAGGAAAGAGAGGGAAGGTAGAGGAGGAGGCGGAGTGGCCCTACTCATGAGAAGGGAATGGAGTTTTAAGGAGATGGCCATCCCGGGCTGTGAGGAGTTCAGAGACTACATAGCAGGCACCATAACAATGGGAGGACCAAGAATAGTAGTAGTAGTAATATACAACCCTCCACCAAATGACAGGAGACCCAGTCAAGAGTATGAAAACAACAACAAGGCAGTTAACACTATAATTGAGAGGGCAGCCTCTGCTGCCTGTAGAAATAGATCCCACCTGCTCATCATGGGCGACTTCAATCACGGAAAGATTGACTGGGAGAACAAGGAACCGCATGGAGGCGAGGATACGTGGAGAGCCAAACTATTGGAGGTGGTGACAAGCAACTTTTTAACGCAGCATGTCGGAGAACCCACAAGGATGAGAGGCAATGACGAACCAGCGAGACTCGACCTAGTCTTCACTCTGAACGACTCCGACATAAGAGAAATCGGTTTTGAGGACCCAGTAGGAATGAGCGACCACAGTGTACTGGTGTTTGAGTACTTGATTGAAGAAGGGTTATTGAACTCGAGGAGGGATACCGAAACCAAAAGGTTAGCATACCGAAAGGGAAACTATGAGGGGATAAGAAAATTCCTAACAGATATAGCATGGGAAACAGAGCTCAGGGGAAAGACGGCCCAAGATATGATGGATTACATCACGCAGAAGTGCAAGGACGCAGCAAACAAGTTTGTCCCAGTCCAAAAGGAAAACAGAGAAATGAAGATGAGAAACCCATGGTTTAATCAAAGATGTAGGCTAGCTAAGCAGCAAAGTAAAAGGGCATGGAGAAACTATAGGAATAACAGGACACTGGAGAGCAGAGAAAGATACCAGAATGCCAGGAATGAATATGTCAGGATGAGAAGAGAGGCAGAAAGACAATACGAAAATGACATCGCAAGCAAGGCAAAGACTCAGCCTAAATTGTTGCATAGCCACATTAGGAGAAAAACAACAGTAAAGGAACAGGTTATGAGATTAAGGATAGGGGCGGAAGGATTCACTACAAATGACAAGGAAGTGTGTGAGGAATTGAATAAGAAATTCCAGGAGGTCTTCACCTTAGAACAAGGAGAAATTCCAGAGGTAAGTGAGGGAATAGCTAACCAGGAACCACTGGAAGAGTTTGAGATTACCAGTGGGGAAGTAAGGAAGTGTTTACTAGAGTTGGACGTGACGAAGGCTATAGGCCCAGATGGAATCTCCCCTTGGGTTCTAAAGGAAGGAGCAAGAGAACTGAGCCTACCACTCTCCATAGTGTATAACAAATCACTGGCAACAGGGGAACTGCCAGATACTTGGAAAGCAGCTAACGTAGTCCCGATATACAAGAAAGGGGATAGACAGGAGGCACTGAACTACAGGCCAGTGTCCCTAACCTGCATACCATGCAAGCTGATGGAGAAGATTGTGCGAAAAAAACTAGTGGAGCATCTGGAGCGAAGGAACTTTGTAACACAGCATCAACATGGGTTCAGGGATGGCAGGTCCTGCCTCACAGGGTTACTTGAATTCTACGACCAGGCAACAAAAATAAGGCAAGAAAGAGAAGGGTGGGCAGACTGCATATTTTTGGATTGTCAGAAAGCCTTTGATACAGTGCCACACAAGAGGCTAGTGCGAAAGTTGGAGATGCAGGCTGGAGTGAGAGGGAAGGTACTCCGGTGGATAGAGGAATACCTAAGCAACAGGAGACAACGAGTCTGTGTGAGGGGTGAGGTCTCAGATTGGCGAGAC
>NC_091156.1:20209157-20224401 GCF_040958095.1 Procambarus clarkii
AACCCCGGCCCCCCACACGCCTCGTGAACCCCGGCCCCCCACACGCCTCGTGAACCCCGGCCCCCCCCACACGCCACGTGAACCCCGGCCTCCCACGCCACGTGAAACCCGGACCCCCCCCCCCCACCTGTACCCCTTACAGCTACTCTTTCTGCCCCTCCTCACAGGCACGTGCTTCAAGCAGACCTTGTAAGCTTCAGCTGTCAGTTGAGCTATTCCCTGTGTGGGAGTTTTGTCGCTTAAGACCGTCTCCCATTGAATGTTTGCAAGGTCTACATTTATTTTTTCCCAGTCAATCCTCTTATTGTTGAAATTGAATTGATTGAGTAACCATTCTTTCTCTTGTTGGGTCTCTTAGACTTAATACCGTTATTAATGTTAATTTGCACTTCAATGAGCTTATGGTCTGAGTATGTAGTATCTGAGATTGTAATGTGTCTGATTAGTTCATTGTTTGTGAATATCAGATCTGACGTGTGCTCGTTCCTAGTTGGTTTTGTGATCTGTTGATTGAGCGAGAATTTGTCACAGAATCTCAAAAGTTCTCTGACCTGTGATTGGTTATTTCCCGGGTGGTTCCCTGCTATGATATTCTTGTTTACCATTCTCCATCTTAGACTTGGTAGATGGAAATCTCCAAGGAAGATATCTGGAGCTGGGTTCGCTAGATTATCGACGATGTTCTCTATTTTGTGCATCTGCTCTGTGAATTCCTCAGCCGTTGTATCTGGCGGTTTATATATTAGAATAATAATAAGGTATATTTTTTCTACCCTAATTCCAAATACCTCTACCACCTCATTAGTAGAACTGGAATATTTTTGCAAGTGGACAAAATAATAGCAGATATGCAGGCGATGAGTCACAATAACGTGCCTGAAGTATTCGATTGAAGTCGAATACTTCAGTCTGAAGACTGAAGTCGATTCTCAATCGACTTGAGAATGGTCCAGGACGGACCGAAACGTCGTCGTCCATTCACCTTTTAGTGTGTGGAGTGGTCAAAATAGCAGATATTTTGTGTTATTCCCACAACAAATGGATACAGATGACAAATGACTTCTTTGCAAGCTTATGAGCTTTACCGTCCTCAGCTTATCTGGAATGGGGAGGCTTAAGACGTCTCTGTACGATAAGCCTCTCAGGTCCCCAATTACTGCTGGTTGAACAGCTTGGTAATCTTCCCAGCCGGGCAAGTTATGTGGGGAGACTGAAGGAAGCAAACCTGACGTCACTGGAAGACCGAAGAGTTATGGAATGATACACAATTTTTTTTTTTTTTTTTTTTTTTTTTTTTTTTTGAGATATATACAAGAGTTGTTACATTCTTGTACAGCCACTAGTACGCGTAGCGTTTCGGGCAAGTCCTTAATCCTATGGTCCCTGGAATACGATCCCCTGCCGCGAAGAATCGTTTTTTCATCCAAGTACACATTTTACTGTTGCGTTAAACAGAGGCTACAGTTAAGGAATTGCGCCCAGTAAATCCTCCCCGGCCAGGATACGAACCCATGACATAGCGCTCGCGGAACGCCAGGCGAGTGTCTTACCACTACACCACGGAGACTGTTTAATTGCAATTGAATTGCAATTTAGGTAATTGTTCAAAGTAACTGACAGGGCACAGGATGAATATTATTTGGTAGCTCGCACATGGAGACTTAGGTGCTCTAATGAGCCCCCCCCCCAAACCCACCCCCCACACACACACCCACCCCCCCAAACCCACCCCCCACACACACACCCACCCCCACACACACACCCACCCCCCACACACACACCCACCCCCCCAACACACCGCCCCCCCCAACACACACCCCCCCCCCAACACACACCCCCCCCCCCAACACACACCCCCCCCCAACACACACCCACCCCCCCAACACACACCCCACCCCCCCAACACACACCCACCCCCCCCCAACACCCACCCCCACACCCACCCCCCCAACACCCACCCCCCAACACACCACCCCCCACACACACACCTACCCACCCCCCACACCCCCCCCCACACACACCCCCACACCCCCCCCCCCCCCCACCCCCCACCCCCACCCCCCACACACCCCCCCCACCCCACCCCCCCCCACACACCCCCCCCCCCACACCCCCCCCCACACCCCCCCACCCCCCCCCCCACACCCCCCCCCACACACACCCCACACCACCCCCACACCCCCCAACACCCCCCACCCCCCCCCACCCCCCACACACACACACACACCACACACACACACACGCACATTCATTCATTCATTCATTTTCGCCAGAATTTAGAACAAACGCTGTGTACCAAAATTGTAGTGGTTACCTTGAAGTGTTTCCGGGGCTTAGCGTCCCCGCAGCTCGGTCGTCGACCAGGCCTCCTCGTTCCTGGACTAGTCAACCAGGCTGTTGGACGCGGCTGCTCGCAGCCTGGCGTATGAATCACAGCCTGGTGGAGAGGGTAGACAGCGTACAGCTTCATCTGCAGGTATGACACGAGAGTATATTCCCCACCACAGACGTGGACAGTCATTAACTAACAATGGTACCCTCCTTACGTACATTATATTCTATCCTCCGTGGACAGCGGTGTTTCCTATTAGTGTAGTGGGATATTGAGTACTCAGCCACAGTGGTTGTACAAGTTCAAGTATAATGACAGGACAATATCGCACAATGTTGCATTTCATAGTACATCTTAGGTACAGGTCCGGTATATCACAGTGGTCCAGTACTGTAATAAC
The DNA here is from genome assembly GCF_040958095.1 of Procambarus clarkii. NCBI lineage: Eukaryota > Metazoa > Arthropoda > Malacostraca > Decapoda > Cambaridae > Procambarus > Procambarus clarkii. The sequence goes on from NC_091156.1 coordinate 20,211,890, forward strand.
ATTAAGAGTTGTGCCAATCTCAACGCCGGGGTCCCAAGGCAGCCAGTATGGGACAGCATGGGACTGTACACATTATAATGTCTCGGCGAATGTAAGGTTATCTCTTTATTAACACTGACACGTTGTGTGTTGGGAAGCTCGTGGTATGCCACCCTTGGCCACGGCCCCGCCACCACCACTTCCACCACCGTCACCACCGCCACGTGAGGGAGGGGGGGGGGGGTGGCGGCCCCCACCACGTGAGGGAGGGGGGGGGGTGGCGGCCCCCACCACGTGAGGGAGGGGGGGGGTGGCGGCCCCCACCACGTGAGGGAGGGGGGGGTGCGGCCCCACCACGTGAGGGAGGGGGGGTGGCGGCCCCCACCACGTGAGGGAGGGGGGGTGGCGGCCCCCACCACGTGAGGGAGGGGGGGGGTGCGGCCCCACCACGTGAGAGAGGGGGGGGGTGGCGGCCCCCACCACGTGAGGGGGGGGGTGGCTGCCCCCACCACGTGAGAGGGGGGGGTGGCGGCCCCCACCACGTGAGGGGGGGGTGGCTGCCCCCACCACGTGAGAGAGGGGGAGGGTGGCTGCCCCCACCACGTGAGGGAGGGAGGGGGGGTGGCGGCCCCCACCACGTGAGAGAGGGAGGGGGGGTGGCGACCCCCACCACGTGAGTGCTGGCCACCGACAACAAACTCCAATATTCATCACTTTATTCAGCAAGTCTTCGATTATCGGTATGTTGGGAGAAGCGAAGCGAGCACTGGACTGTTGCAATATTGGTCCGTTAGTGCCACCCAGTGCATGCACAGGGTGCCACTGTGCTGTACTGTGGCACCCTTTACGGTGTGGCTCACCATGGTCAGTATGATGCACAGTACTGGTACTGTCATTATTGCCTGTCAGGCGTCTTAACTCGGCGTGCATATGACAGTGTCAGTCACAGTGTCACTAGACTGACACTGTGGAGTGTCTTCTAGTGTCATACATTCTGGTATGGCCACGACGGCATGCTCGCTCCCACATCTCCAACCTCCCGTCTCTAAGTAATTATCAATGAAGGCACCAAGCCGGGAAGGCTATGTAGCACCATCAAATGAGAGGAATGATCAGAGGGCGCTAAATATCACCAAGGATGCCAGTACGAGAACAGAAACGCGTAAGACGATAGATATAAAAAATATCTGATTCATCAATAATTCTATCGAGGGAAAAGTGACCGCAGGGGACGGTCAGAACGAAAGACATGCGCGTTCTGGAAGTCAGGATATTCAACGAGGATATGCACGGCCGTAAGAGGGACAATGCAATTAGGACAATAAGGAGCAGGGCGCCGCTCCATTAAGTGTCCATGATTTATGCGAGTATGGCCAATATGCAGCCTTGCCAGAGCTATTTCCCATCGCCGGTTACGGTGGTAGGAGGAAGGCCACAGGGACACATCATCCTTAAGAATACACAGTTTGTTACCAATAACAGAAGAATAACAACTCTGCCAACAGGCAAGGATGGAGGAATGAACAACTGGGTAAAAGTCAGAATAAGGAATACCTTTACGGGAGATGGGACAAGTGCTGATAGCTTCCTTAGCAGCAGCGTCCGCACGCTCAGTTAAAGACACATTAGTATGGCTGGGAACCCAACAAAACTCAACTGTCTTAAGTCTACTGGAGATAAGAAACAGGCAATGTTGAATCTCGACGACCACTGGATGGACCAGATTAAAGGACTCCAGAGCCACAAGAGTCAACTGCAACCAAAAAGGAGGATTGACAGCGAGAAAGCAGGAGACGAAGAGCATAGAGAATAGCATAAAGTTCTGCCGTGAAGATGCTAGTCTCCAAAGGCAGGCGACACACACAAGTGTGGTCAGGGAAAACAACAGCCTACACTGTCAGCAGACTCAGACCCATCAGTCAAGATGGAAACTGAGCGGGAATGTGAAGAAAAGTGTTCAAGGAAAAGACGTTTCAGAACCGTTGGAGGGGTAAAAGCTTTAGGAATGCGAGTCAGGGATTTGCAATGTTAAGGAAGGGGGAACCTCCACGGGGGCAAGAACGGAACAACTCGAGAAATATTAGTAATATTAACCGAAAGAGAACGTAGCAGGTGAGACAACCGGATAGAAAGAGGGTGGTGGTGAAGGGGAACAGGAAGTACAGGAGGGGGAAAAGTCAAAGCACGCACGATACAGGCGAGAGTGAGGATGTTGTAAGGACCGCGCAAGGTAGCGAAGACAGTATCTCGGCGGTCCTGGAGAGACAGGAAGCCAGTGTCAACGTACAAGCTGAGAGTAGGAGTCGAACGAAAGACACCAGAGCTGAGGAGCAACCCAGTATGGTGCAATGGATCAAGACGGCAAAGAGTAGAAGGAGAAGCAGAAGAGTATGCTGGGCAACCATAATAGAGTTTTGACAATATGAGAGAAGAATGTAAAGAGAGGAGCATGTGCCTATGCGCTCCCAAAGAAGTACGTGACAGAACCTTAAGTAGGTTAAGGACCTTAGAGCATTCAACATGGAAGCAAGCGATATGTGGCGACCAAGACAAACGTGTCAAAGATTAACCCCAAAAGCTTCGCGGAATCTTTGTACGCAAGGGGATGACCGCCAAGCGACAAAGAGGGACGAAGGACGACATGTTTTCGAGTAAAAGTCATAGCACAAGTCTTAGTGGTAGAGAACTTGAAGCCATGATTGGTGGCCCAAGACGACATGGCATCAATCGCAAGTTGAAGCCACCGTTGAAGGAGATGCGAATCAACTCGACAGCAAAGAGCAAGATCGTTGACATAAAGAGCAGAGAAGATGCCAGAAGGAAGGGAGGAAAGAAGACCATTGAGGGTAACCAGAAAAATAGAGCTGCCCAGAACACTACTTTGAGGTACACCTTCATATTGCCAAAAAGAGCCAGTGTGTGTGGCACCAAGCCTGACTCGAAAGGAACGACGGGAGAGGAAGAGTGGGAGATTACCACGAAGGCCAAAAGAACGAAGTTGGACCGAATATGGTATCTCCAGGTTCTCGTAAGCCTTTTTCAGGTCTAAAAGACAGCAAATACGGAGGTCTTCGCAGCAAAAGCAGTACGAATATAGACCTCCAAATTCACCAGGACATCTGTTGTGCTGCGGCACTTGCGAAAACCAGATTGACAAGGATAGAAGTGATGATTTTGTTCCAACAACAACATCAGACGAACATTTACCATATGCTCAAAGATGTCCCGACAGATCCCGGTTTTTTAATAGGAAGTACAACGGCGTCGAGCCAGTCTTCAGGGACTGACGACGATTTCCAGACCTGGTTATACAGACCCAGTAAATACTGAGACGTGCACGGAGAGAGATGGCGAAGCATCTCATAATGAATGTCATCCGAGCCCACTGCCATAGAACCACATAGGGCATGGGCAGACTGAAATTCAGAGAGAGAGAGAGAGAGAGAGAGAAGGGATCGTTATAGAGAAGACGTCTCTAATGTGATGCACAAGTTATGCTAAATAGTATTTTGAGTGCTCGCACGCGCACACACGCGCGTACACATTTAGGTCATGGGGGACCTAAATCATGGAGAGAGCGATTGGGAATCGAGGAAACCCCATGGTTACGGGGAAACGTGGAGAACAAAATTAATAGACGTTATAGACAAGAATTTTCTAACGCAGCATGTGAAGGGGAAAGAAGGGATACACCGAGCCTGTTAGACCCGAGTTTCACCCAGAACGAAGACGACATCGAGAATTTGTAACACACAATACCACTAGGAGTCAGTGACCATTGTGTTCACAGGACAAGAGGTCTGAGAAAGCAGAATGAGCTACAGGAAAGGAGATTGCAGGAGGATAATGGAATATCTGAGTGAAGTGCAGTAGGAGGAAAAACTGTGCAAGATGTGATGGACCTAGTCATATGGAAATACAAGGAAACCGACGAGTTTTATGCTAACAGTTAGGGGAAAAATAGGAGTGAATATAATAATTCATAGTTTAATAGACTGTGCCAGGAAGCAAAAATGAGAAGCAAGAGGTGACTGGAGGAAGTACAGAAAACAACAGGAATAGATGCAACAGAGCTAGGAATGATTACATTAACAAAAGAATATCGGAAAGGAATTATGAGAACGACATTGCGATCAAAGCGAAAATGCAACCTAAATTACTACATAGTCATATAAGAAGGAAAATGTCTTTGAATGACTAAGTGACAAGACTATGGAAAACAGAGAGGGCATATACAGAAAGTGACAAAGATATCTACGAGGAACTGACTGCCAGTTTCCATGGAGTGTTCACAACCGAGCCTGAGCAGCTCCCATTGTTAGAAGAGGATGAAAGACTAAAAGATATAGAGGTGACAGCAGAGGAGGTAATGAAAGAGCTGACAAAATTGAATGAAACCAGACAACGTATCTCCGTGGATACTTAGAGGCAGTGCAGCTGCCTCTAAATCTAAGCCACGCCTAAGCTTGCCTCTAGCAAGGATCTTTAATGTACCCTGGATGGGGTTCTAGATGTTATTCTAACCCCCCCCCCCCCAAGCCCGGCCGAGGACATGTACGACTTGAGAGCGTGGTCCACCAGGCTGTTTGGAGCGGCCCGCAGGCCCACATACCCACCACAGCCCGGTTGGTCCGGCATTTCCTGAAGAAAAGTATTCAGTTTTCTCTTGAAGATGTCAACGGTTGTTTCGGCAATATTTCTTATGCTCGCTGGGAGGACGTTGAACAACCGTGGACCTCTGATGTTTATTCAGTGTTCTCTGATTGTGCATATGGCACCTCTGCTCTTCACTGGTTCTATTCTGCATTTTCTTCCATATCGTTCACTCCAGTATGTTGATATTTTACTGTGTAGATTTGGGACCTGTCCCTCCAGCATTTTCCATGTGTGTATTACTTGATACACCTCTCGTCTTTCTGAGGAATACACTTTGAGAGCTTCGAGATGATACCTTACCTTGAAGTGTTTCTGAGGCTTAGCGTCCTCGCGGCTCGGTTGTCGACCAGGCCTCCTCGTTGCTGGACTGGTCAACCAGGCTGTTGGACGCGGCTGCTCGCAGCCTGACGTATGAATCGCAGCCTGGTTGATCAGGTATCCTTTGGAGGTGTTTATCCAGTTCTCTTGAACTGTTATGTCCCTTATGTGTAGTGGAAGCGTGTTGAACAGTCTCGGGCCTCTGATGTTGATAGTTCTCTCTCAGAGTACCGTCAACTCGGTCAGATGGTCAACAGGGCACAGATTAATTTCTCCCCTCCCCTCTCACTTCTCTCCTCATTCCCCTCCTCACTTTTGTTACTACTCACCACCACGGAGTAGACAGTCACTGGCATTACAATTGTTATTTCCGTTATCAAGGGACTAGATCACCATTACAGAGAGGTGTTTGGAAGTTTTCCTTTAGAGTGAGACCATTGGGAAAAGTGAATGAACTTAAGCACCAGGTTGGTGAAGCAACCTATTCATAATATTAAAACTTTTATATGATTTCCGGGATCGATCCCTGGTGGAGGCTGAAACAAATGAGCAGAATTTCCCTCACCCTGATGTACCTGTTCACCTAGTAGTAAATAGATACCTGGGAGTTAGACAGCTGCTACGGGCTACTTCCTGGATATGTGTAAGAAAAAAAAGGTCTGGTCGAGGACCGGGCCGCGGGGACGCTAAGCCCCGAAATCGTCGCAAGATATCCTCAATATAAGATAGGGAAATAGGGCAGGAGTCATAGATTTAAAAAAAATCAATGGCTAGAAAGGCGGGATCCAAGAGCCAACGCTCGGTCCTACTGGCACAAATAGGTGAGTACACAGGCAGTATACCATCAGGGAAGGGGAGTATTGAATGGAGTTTCCCCACTATTTAATATATAAAACTTATAATACTTTCGCAATTAATATGCAATGAATGAACTAATTAAAATGAATTAAATGAACCAACTGCCTTTATCAACTTCTCGGACTTTAATCACACTGAAAATAAATGAAAACGAAAACCACTGCGGTTGCCTTGCGATGGTTCCGAGGATCAATGCCCCTGCGGCCCGGTCTCTGACCAGACCTTCTGGTTGGTGGCCTGGTCAATCAGTAAATTAGACAAAACTGACTTTAAATATCTCTGGGAGTTATTATAATAAAGCTGTCACTATCCTAATTCTAACTAGGAAACGGTTCACTATCACTGAGTATACATGTAAACTATGTTCACTAAGCGTCGGGTAGTTTGACGTTATTGACAGGTGTTTCACAGGCGTTTCACAGATGTTCCTTCTATCAGGAGGTTTGTCTTGTACCCTGCATTTCCTGTATTAATTCTACCATATCAAAGTATCCAGAATTGTTCACTATTAAACATAATTTCTATTGCCCAAATTGTTCACTTGAATGATGTCAGTTTTTAAGAGTTTCAAATATTCCTAAAAAAAAAATCATTTTCATGCTGATTGTTGTGTTGTCTACAAAGAATGAGACGAGGCCGTGACATTTATTTTTGTCTATATTCAAGATGAGAAATAGAAATATTAGCGGTGACAAGACTGTGCCCTGAGGTACAGACCTGTGAATTGTGCTTCAACTTTTAGTTCGATTAATTATCAAGTCTTCGCATTCTGTTTGATGGTAAATTAAAAATCCATCGTCCTACTTTGCAAGTAATTCCCACTTGCAAGTAATAGTCACATACATTGAATTCTCTTGCAAGGTTTGTGTATACAACATCAATATTTTGCTTTTCTTCTAATGGGTCCATAGTTCGGCCAGCGTGCTTGAGTACCTGAGAGAGAGAGAGAGAGAGAGAGAGAGAGGGAGGGAGGGGGGGTGCCTGCGGGTGTGGGGGGGAGGGCGTGCCTGCAGGCGTGGAGTGTGGGGGGGGGGGGCGTGCCTGCAGGCGTGGAGTGTGGGGGGGCGTGCCTGCGGGCGTGGAGTGTGGGGGGGCGTGCCTGCGGGCGTGGAGTGTGGGGGGGCGTGCCTGCGGGTGTGTGCCGCTGTTCCCCACACTGTACAGAGTATTGGTGCTACTGCCACTTTGTAGCTCCATATAAATATGGAGCTCCAGGAGTATTAAAGTGTATTAACCACTTTGTCCTACTGTTAAGCTAAGCCAACTTTGTTTTAAAATAAATGCACTTGCAAAACCGGTTTCGCTAAAACACTATATATAAATTAAATCAAACTTTATAAAGTAAAATAAAATGGTTCGGAGAATTGAATTCGACTTCTACTGAACTCGAATGATTGGTATTACTCCTCCACTGCTGGGTCACCTCACTATTGTGAGTGACAGGACCTGGTGTTAGGTCCACCCCTGCTGGCTCACCTCACTACTGAGAGTGACATGGCCTGGTGTGAGGTCCACCACTGCTGGGTCACCTCACTGTTGTGAGTGACTGTTACGGCCCTACTGGGACGTAACCGGGTTCTTTTCTGGTGTTATTAGAATTTGGGAATCCGGCCCCAAGTTAGTAGAGGCTTTCAAGGGATGTGTTTTGTAACGCAAGTCAACTTAAAGGAGGAGGGATACAAATGTTCTGATTTATATATATATTGTCACCACCACCATAAATAAATATATAAGTCACACGGGGGTTATAACTACACGAAAATATACAGAGTTGTCTTCCTCTGAAGACACAGGATGCTCCACGGTGCGCACTTTGAGTACCCCTGGTTCCTTCTTCGGCCCACGATGAATCCTCTTTGATTCTCTCGGCGAATCTACCCTGGCCACAGGCCAGCCAAATCACAGTCCCACTGGGTGCTCCGTCGTGGAGGCCTCCAACCACAATCCAGCCTGTAGCTGGCAGGTTCCGATCAGCTCCGCTGTGTAGGCCACTCCATGACCGATACTAGGGTTGCGAGCCCTAGGCAGGAGCCTCGTGTGATCCCGCTGATCACTCTCCTCTCTAAGTACCACAGTGGCTAGTCTCTTCCACCAGCCAGCCCCAGATAAGGCGATTCCTGATACTGCCACGTCACAGGCAGGCTAACACTCAACAGTGTTCGTCCAGGGTGACTCACAGCTTCTTCAGAGCAAACTCGTGGAGAGACCTTGGCTGCCTTGGGTAGACTGATCCTTCGTCCAATACAGTAGTCCTAGGTCGACTCTGTAATCAGACACGGCATTAGTACTGGGACTAGGGAACCTCACTTACAGGCTTAGACACAAACGTCCACCTATCCACTCCATAGATGGCGTTGCTGTCTAAGCGCCACCTCACCAGAGGTCAGCAGCGGCTATGTTACGAGCTGATTAAGACGGGAATCCAGCCCCTATGGCCGGTATATCCCGTCCTCACTAGATGGCGTCGTCCATTTGGAGGGGGTTTCGGGAGCGGACTCACAGATGGCGTTGTCGTCACTGCTCCGTGCTACGACGCTGGACTCGGGTCCGTAACAGTGACATGGCCTGGTGTGAGGTCCACCACTGCTGGCTCACCTCACTACTGTGAGTGACAGGACCTGGTGTGAGGTCCACCACTGCTGGCTCACCTCACTACTGTGAGTGACAGGACCTGGTGTGAGGTCCACCACTGCTGGCTCACCTCACTACTGTGAGTGACAGGACCTGGTGTGAGGTCCACCACTGCTGGCTCACCTCACTACTGTGAGTAACAGGACCTGGTGTGAGGTCCACCACTGCTGGCTCACCTCACTACTGTGAGTGACAGGACCTGGTGTGAGGTCCACCACTGCTGGCTCACCTCACTACTGTGAGTAACATGACCTGGTGTGAGGTCCACCACCCTTGACTCACCTCACCTCCCTCAATCACGCTAATATCATCACTTCATTACACCTAAATTCACATCAACAAATAATTGTAAGGAATTCATCAGACCATGTCAGAGTTGGTTGGTAAGCCATTGGAAGGCTTACCCATCCAATACTCCCACACTAAATATCAACATGGAATGGATTCGAAGACCCAAGAGCAGGCAAGGAGGGGACGGAAGGCTGGGGCGAGGATGGAGACAACTTGAGCAGGGAACACGGTATTAGTCGGAGAAGGGAGGCCCAACCCCCGTGGCCCAACCCCCGTGGCCCCACCACCGTGGCCCCACCACCGTGGCCCAACCCCCGTGGCCCAACCCCCGTGGCCCAACCCCCGTGGCCCAACCCCCGTGGCCCCACCCCCGTGGCCCCACCCCCGTGGCCCCACCACCGTGGCCCAACCCCCGTGGCCCAACCCCCGTGGCCCAACCCCCGTGGATTTGTTCATGTGTACAAGGCATTTCCTTCCTGATACCAGCTACCTCGACGTACTGACGCGGTTGTGCAGGTGTTGGCAGCTCGAGTACTTCACTCATGGAAAGTAAGAGTCGTTCAAGGCCGGAGTGCTCTCACTCTAAGCTCCCATCCACCAGCATCCTTCCTCAATGATGTATCTCCTCTCACATCATGACTCACATTATACACTATATACAAGCACATTTTCTTTCAACATACACACACACACACACACACACACACACACACACACACACACACACACACACACACACACACACACACACACACACACACACACACACACACACACGCGCCTTATTAGTATGCATCAATATTTGACACGTTAATCTGCGCTCTGATATTACCAGTATTGTGTGTTGGTGGGTGCCTCGGGGTCCAGGTGAACATTGTCTGGGGTGAACAATGTATTGTGTTTAACCTTATGAAGTAATGTTGTTCACACCTCTCCCTCCCTATGACACTATGTACACCACCCACCAGACTTGGCACTGTCTAATGCAATTATTAGAAACATACAAATGTTTCTAAATCTAAAGATGTTACTTCAGATTTAGAAGAACTAAGAAATGCCCAAAAACCTGAAAGCTGCCGTATTAAAAGCATTGACAACTTTTATAATGATAGGGATTTGTATGGTCAGCACAGTAACCGGACCACGTAATGTGTAAATAATGCATGTAGAAAGAGAAAAAAAATGGCAAGAAAAAGGACGACAAAAAATGTAGCTGTCAAGACTGCAAGAAAAATGACAGGTTGGATAACAAGGACCTTCCAAACAAGGGACGCCATGCCAATGATACTCTTCAAGACACTAGTGCTCTCTAGGGTGGAATATTGGTGTACTCTAACAGCCCCATTCAGAGCAGGAGAAATTGCTGACCTATAGAGCGTGCAAAGATTCTTTACTGCTAGAATCCACTCTATAATTCATCTTAATTGTTGGGACCAATTAAAAACCCTAAATCTGTATCCTCTAGAGCGCAGGCGAGAGAGATAATAATCTACACGTGGACAATAGTAGAGGAGCTGGTCCCAAACCTGCACACAGAAATAACACCACGTGAGACCAGGAGGCATGGCAGGATGTGCAGAATACCCCCGTTGAAGAGCAGAGGTGCAACAGGTACTCTGAGAGAGAACTATCAACATCAGAGGCCCGAGACTGTTCAACACGCTTCCACTACACATAAGGGGCATAACTGGCCGACCCCTCACAGTGTTCAAGAGAGAACTGGATAAACACCTCCAAAGGATACCTGATCAACCAGGCTGTGACTCATACGTCAGGCTGCCAACAGCCGCGTCCAACAGCCGCGTCCAACAGCCTGGTTGACCAGACGACCAACCGGGATGCCTTTTTGGAGACTGGGCCGCGGGGTCATCGATCCCCTGAAGCTACACAAGGTAGGAAGGTAGTGACCGCCTTGACCACTACCTGAGAAGGTAAACATATAAGAGACATTAGAAATGTGTATAAAATAATAAACCCCTCATAGTTCGTGTTAGGAAAATACTATTTGTCAATTATAGATACTGTTCTTAAGATTCCCCCATTTTGCACCCGCAAGATAACATAAATTTAGGAGTTGGTAAATGATAATCTTCTTGTTTAATAAGTTGTTCACATGTGGTGGAGGTAGACTCCATACACAGTTTCAAGTGTAGATATGATACAGCCCAATAGGCTCGGGAATCTCTACACCAGTTGATTGTCAGACGAGAGGCGGAACCAAAGAGCCGAAGTTCAACCCCGCAAACACAATTAGGCGAGTGCTTGAGACAGTTAAGCAAGTCCCAGCTGTGTCTGGGTACAAGTGACAGGATGAACAACCCAGCGGGTTTTCTTCCTATTGGGGAGTGTTGTACTATGCTGCTATGGCGGTGTGTCCACTCACAGGATGAGTGACGCTGCCCAATACTGTCACTATGGCGGTGTGTCCACTCACAGGATGAGTGGCGCTGCCCAATACTGTCACTTATGGCGGTGTGTCCACTACACAGGATGAGTGGCGCTGCCCAATACTGTCACTATGGCGGTGTGTCCACTCACAGGATGAAGTGACGCTGCCCAATACTGTCACTATGGCGGTGTGTCCACTCACAGGATGAGTGGACGCTGCCCAATACTGTCACTATGACGGTGTGTCCACTCACAGGATGAGTGACGCTGCCCAATACTGTCACTATGGCGGTGTGTCCACTCACAGGATGAGTGGCGCTGCCCAATACTGTCACTATGGCGGTGTGTCCACTCACAGGATGAGTGGCGCTGCCCAATACTGTCACTATGACGGTGTGTCCACTCACAGGATGAGTGACGCTGCCCAATACTGTCACTATGGCGGTGTGTCCACTCACAGCATGAGTGACGCTGCCCAATACTGTCACTATGGCGGTGTGTCCACTCACAGCATGAGTGGCGCTGCCCAATACTGTCACTATGGCGGTGTGTCCACTCACAGCATGAGTGGCGCTGCCCAATACTGTCACTATGGCGGTGTGTCCACTCACAGCATGAGTGGCGCTGCCCAATACTGTCACTATGGCGGTGTGTCCACTCACATGATGAGTGGCGCTGCCCAATACTGTCACCATGGCGGTGTGTCCACTCACAGGATGAGTGGCGCTGCCCAATACTGTCACCATGGCGGTGTGTCCACTCACAGGATGAGTGGCGCTGCCCAATACTGTCACTATGGCGGTGTGTCCACTCACAGCATGAGTGGCGCTGCCCAATACTGTCACTATGGCGGTGTGTCCACTCACAGCATGAGTGGTGCTGCCCAATACTGTCACTATGGCGGTGTGTCCACTCACAGCATGAGTGGTGCTGCCCAATACTGTCACTATGGCGGTGTGTCCACTCACAGGATGAGTGGCGCTGCCCAATACTGTCACTATGGCGGTGTGTCCACTCACAGCATGAGTGGTGCTGCCCAATACTGTCACTATGGCGGTGTGTCCACTCACCGCATGAGTGGTGCTGCCCAATACTGTCACTATGGCGGTGTGTCCACTCACAGCATGAGTGGTGCTGCCCAATACTGTCACTATGGCGGTGTGTCCACTCACAGGATGAGTGGCGCTGCCCAATACTGTCACTATGGCGGTGTGTCCACTCACAGGATGAGTGGTGCTGCCCAATACTGTCACTATGGCGGTGTGTCCACTCACAGGATGGGTGGCGCTGCCCAATACTGTCACTATGGCGGTGTGTCCACTCACAGGATGAGTGGCGCTGCCCAATACTGTCACTATGGCGGTGTGTCCACTCACAGGATGGGTGGCGCT
>NC_091156.1:20224901-20269901 GCF_040958095.1 Procambarus clarkii
CACCCACCTACACTCCCCACCACCACCACCCACACCCACCTACACTCCCCACCACCACCACCCACACCCACCTACACTCCCCACCACCACCTACACTCCCCACCACCACCTACACTCCCCACCACCACCTACACTCCCCACCACCACCTACACTCCCCACCACCACCTACACTCCCCACCACTACCTACACTCCCCACCACCACCAACACTCCCCACCACCACCAACACTCCCCACCACCACCAACACTCCCCACCACCACCAACACTCCCCACTGTGTGGGGAAAAAAAAAAAAAAAAAAGAAGTTAGTAAACAGTTGATTGACAGTTGAGAGGCGGGCCGAAAGAGCAAAGCTCAACCCCCGCAAAAACACAACTAGTAAACACTCCCCACCACCACTACGAGATAGTTGAAACATGGCGTGACATTCCCGGAGAATTTCTCGTTACTAGTTAAGTACAACGTAAAAGACCAGTTGGCATGGATTACCTGGAGCTTTGCAATTACTTTATTCACTCTCGTATTCATGAAGATATCCTCACAGTATACCCAAAATTTGCCAGTGCAGGCTACTGAACCTATGGCCCTGTATGACTAACCATCCTGCGAGATGGGGACTTGTATTACCACTGCTGCCTTATTCACTCTTGTGTTGATGATATCCTCAAAATGCACCCGGAGTCTGTCAGTGGTGACCACTTATCACGCGCCTCTGTATGACTAACCATCCTGTGTGATGGGGGACACTGTACTCCCCTTAAGTGTTAATAACAAAAACTGACCCGCCATAATTACACATTACAGCCAAATTAGCGTGGAACAAAGATGAGAGGAGAGGAGAGGAGGGAGGGAGAGGGGAGGAGAGGGGGAGAGAGAGAGAGAGAGAGAGAGGGGGGGGGGAGGGGATTTATTTAAAGGTTATTCATGAGGATTGTAATGCGTGTTACGGCTTGCTTTAGAAAGGTAGTGTAGCAGTTTTCACAAACAGTGATTGAGATCTGTAAAAAAAATTCTGTAATGCGTTATTGAAGCACTCGGCCACAGGCGGTGATTATGGTGCTCTAACAACCATAACCTGCCTCCATACAACACACACACACGTACGTCTGGCATACATAGTATTAGTGTTCTCGTACTGGCATTACAGTTGGTTAATGAGTGCTCAACTACACGGTGTGTGATTAATGTGTGTTTACAAAGGTGAAATGCTATCCTAACTACCACATCTACACGTGCACATATTTACGTCTCTGAGACAGGGTAAAAATGCTGCTATGGAACCTAAGGGTTAGGAAGCACTCAAGCACAGTAGGCTTTTACAATGTTATAATTGTGTAACAATTATTACCAAACCGATGCATAATGTAGCCAGTCTTGGGTACAAGTCCAGTATATCAAGTGTTCCAGTATGTTGAGGTTATCGCGAGATGATTTCGGGGCTTTAGTGTCCCCGCGGCCCGGTCCTCGACCAAGCCTCCACCCCCCCAGGAAGCAGCTCGTGACAGCTGACTAACTCCCAGGTACCTATTTACTGCTAGGTAACAGAGGCATCAGGGTGAAAGAAACTCTGCCCATCGTTTCTCGCCGGCGCCCGGGATCGAACCCGGGACCACAGGATCACGCGTCCAGTGTTCTGTCCGCTCAGTCACCGGCTGCCCACCGGTGTTGAGATAATATTTACAGACCTGAGCATGTCTTAACCCCGAGGGTCAGTTGTCAGTGTGTGTGGGTCACTGTGCGTCAACAATATCATGGTCAAGGGAAGGCAAGTGTTCTCTTTCACAACGTTAACACAACTAACTCCTGGTGTATTGACACTTGAGTCTTGTGAGAGCTGCCGGATACATCTGTATCTGGCCACTGTGTCCCTGTGTTGGGGAGGTCATGCACCTGCGGGCCGAGGGGGGGGGGGCAGGTCATACACCTGCGGACCGAGGGGGGGGGGCAGGTCATACACCTGCGGGCCGAGGGGGGGGGGGCAGGTCATACACCTGCGGGCCGAGGGGGGGGGCAGGTCATACACCTGCGGGCCGAGGGGGGGGCAGGTCATGCACCTGCGGGCCGAGGGGGGGGCAGGTCCTGCACCTGCGGGCCGAGGGGGGGCAGGTCATGCACCTGCGGGCCGAGGGGGGGGGCAGGTCATGCACCTGCGGGCCGAGGGGGGGGGGCAGGTCATACACCTGCGGGCCGAGGGGGGGGGGGGGCAGGTCATACACCTGCGGGCCGAGGGGGGGGGGGGGGGGCAGGTCATACACCTGCGGGCCGAGGGGGGGGGGGCAGGTCGTGCACCTGCGGGCCGAGGGGGGGGGCAGGTCATGCACCTGTGGGCCGAGGGGGGGGGCAGGTCATGCACCTGCGGGCCGAGGGGGGGGGGCAGGTCATGCACCTGCGGGCCGAGGGGGGGGGCAGGTCATGCACCTGCGGGCCGAGGGGGGGGGGCAGGTCATGCACCTGCGGGCCGAGGGGGGGGGGCAGGTCATGCACCTGCGGGCCGAGGGGGGGGGGGCAGGTCATGCACCTGCGGGCCGAGGGGGGGGGGGGCAGGTCATGCACCTGCGGGCCGAGGGGGGGGCAGGTCGTGCACCTGCGGGCCGAGGGGGGGGGCAGGTCGTGCACCTGCGGGCCGAGGGGGGGGGCAGGTCGTGCACCTGCGGGCCGAGGGGGGGGGCAGGTCGTGCACCTGCGGGCCGAGGGGGGGGGCAGGTCATGCACCTGCGGGCCGAGGGGTGGGGGCAGGTCATGCACCTGTGGGCCGAGGGGGGGGGGGCAGGTCATACACCTGCGGGCCGAGGGGGGGGCAGGCCATGCACCTGCGGGCCGAGGGGGGAGGCAGGTCATGCACCTGTGGGCCGAGGGGGGAGGCAGGTCATGCACCTGTGGGCCGAGGGGGGGGGGGCAGGTCATGCACCTGCGGGCCGATGGGAGAGGCAGGTCATGCACCTGCGGGCCGAGGGGGGAGGCAGGTCATGCACCTGTGGGCCGAGGGGGGAGGCAGGTCATGCACCTGTGGGCCGAGGGGGGGGGCAGGTCATACACCTGCGGGCCGAGCTGCCTCTCACACAGAAGCCAGTCCATGTACGCCTGGTAACACAGGTATTAAACATCAGGAGAACAACAGCAGTTAAGGAACAGGTAATGACACTGAGGATAGGGTTACCTTGAGCGGCTAAACACAAATCCTCGCAGGGGCAGACAGGTTTACTATAAACGACAAGGAAATGTGCGAGGAACTGAATAAGAAATTCCAGGAAGTCTTCACATTAGAGCAAGGAGAAGTTCCAGAGATAAGAGAAGGAATAGTTAACCACTCATCACAAGAAGAGTTTAGGATTACCAGTGAGGATGGAAGGAAACTCTTGCTACAGTTGGATGTGACAAAGGCTATAGGTCCAGACGGAATCTCCCCTTGGATACTAAAGGAAGGAACAGAATCACTGTGCCTGCGACTCTCCATAGCATATAACAAATCACTGGCAAGAGGGAAACTGCCAAAAATTTGGAAGTCGGCAAATGAAGTCCTGATATACATGAAGGGGGATAGACAGGAGGCACTAAACTACAGGCCAGTGTCCCTAACTTACATACCTTGCAGGTACTCTATTGGATAAGGGAGTACCTAAGCAACAGAAGACGGCAAGTCTCTGTGAGGGGTGAGGTCTCAGAGTGGCGAGACGTCACCAGTGGAGTCCTGCAAGGTTCAGTCCTTGGACCCACACTTTCTGATATATGTAAATGATCTCCCAGAGGGTATAGAATCGTTCCTCTCATTGTTTGCTGATGATGCAAAAATTATGAGGAGGATTAAGGCAGAGGAAGATAGTATGAGGCTACAAGAAGACCTAGACAAACTGAATGAATGGTCCAACAAATGGCTACTAAAGTTCAACACGAGTAAATGTAAGGTAATGAAACTAGGCGGTGGAAGCCGAAAGCCAAACACAGGATACAGAATGGGCAATGAAGTCCTTCATGAAAAGGATAGAGAGAGAGAATTAGGAGTTGATATCACGCCAAACTTGTCTCCTGAAATCCACATGAAAAGAATAACATCTGCGGCGTATGCGAGGCTGGCTAACATCAGAGCTGCCTTCAGGAACCTGTGTAAGGAATCATTCGGAACCTTGTGTACCACGTATGTAAGATCAATCCTGGAGTATGCGGCCCCAGCTTGGCGCCCGTACCTTGTCAAGCATAAGACAAAGCTTGAAAACGTTTACAGCTATGCCACTAGGCTAGTCCCAGAACTAAGAGGCATGAACTACGAGGAAAGGCTGCGTGAAATACACCTCACAACGCTGGAAGACAGAAGAGTAAGCGGAGACATGATCAATACCTACAAAATTCTCAGAGGAGGAATTGACAGGGTTGAAATGGACAAACTGTTTAAACAGTTTATATATGATAAACTGCATCCCAAGAGAGGGAACAAAAGGTCATAACCGAAACTGAAATCCAAAATGTGTATGTTGTGCACCTCCCAATACAAGCCCTAGTGCTGGTATTGCCTTCTTGCCTGGGCCAGAGGGAGACCAAACATTCACTGATGGCCACTAACCAATGAGTGAAGGTCTGACTATCTCGGTGATTGCACTGCTATGATCATGATCAACTAACCTGTGTTCATCACTCAATTACGGGCTCACCATAGCCCGTGCTGCTTGGAACTTTTTGTTCCAAGCAGCGAATCTTAAACAACAACAAACAATAATCACTCATCTGTACCAAACTCTTTCCTAATCTTACTCATGGTCTTACTTGTCTTCGAGATGCCACCAGCTGGAGTGGCAGCGGTCCCTCTGTCGCCTACATAGACAGGTGGTGACAGGTGGATTATGAATGTTAAGGACCCAAAGAGCCATCTTGAGGTTATCTTGAGATGATTTCGGGGCTTTTTAGTGTCCCCGCGGCCCGGTCCTCGACCAGGCCTCCACCCCCAGGAAGCAGCCCGTGACAGCTTACTAACACCCAGGTACCTATTTTACTGCTAGGTAACAGGGGCATAGGGTGAAAGAAACTCTGCCCATTGTTTCTAGCCGGCGCCCGGGATCGAACCCGGGACCACAGGATCACAAGTCCAGCGTGCTGTCCGCTCGACCGACCGGCCATGGAGACAAGTTATTGACAGAATAATGAACAAATGGAATACACTACTTGATTGGTGAATGCAGACTTCATTCACGACGTCAGCTGTTGATATGGTGTTGAAAATACCTGAAAAGATTGGTATGGTCTCCTGGCCTCTCGCAGCTGCTGGATCACTCTGGTATGGTCTCCTGGCCTCTCATAGCTGCTGGACCACTCTGGTATGGTCTCCTGGCCTCTCATAGCTGCTGGACCACTCTGGTATGGTCTCCTGGCCTCTCATAGCTGCTGGACCACTCTGGTATGGTCTCTTGGCCTCTCATAGCTGCTGGACCACTCTGGTATGGTCTCTCCTGTCCTCTCACAGCTGCTGGACCACTCTGGTATGGTCTCCTGGCCTCTCACAGCTGCTGGACCACTCTGGTATGGTCTCCTGGCCTCTCACAGCTGCTGGAGCACTCTGGTATGGTCTCCTGGCCTCTCACAGCTGCTGGACCACTCTGGTATGGTTTCCTGGCCACTCACAGCTGCTGGACCACACTGGTATGGTCTCCTGGCCTCTCACAGCTGCTGGACCACACTGGTATGGTCTCCTGGCCTCTCACAGCTGCTGGACCACTCTGGTATGGTCTCCTGGCCTCTCATAGCTGCTGGACCACTCTGGTATGGTCTCCTGGCCTCTCATAGCTGCTGGACCACTCTGGTATGGTCTCCTGGCCTCTCATAGCTGCTGGACCACTCTGGTATGGTCTCCTGGCCTCTCGCAGCTGCTGGATCACTCTGGTATGGTCTCCTGGCCTCTCATAGCTGCTGGACCACTCTGGTATGGTCTCCTGGCCTCTCATAGCTGCTGGACCACTCTGGTATGGTCTCCTGGCCTCTCATAGCTGCTGGACCACTCTGGTATGGTCTCCTGGCCTCTCATAGCTGCTGGACCACTCTGGTATGGTCTCCTGGCCTCTCGCAGCTGCTGGATCACTCTGGTATGGTCTCCTGGCCTCTCATAGCTGCTGGACCACTCTGGTATGGTCTCCTGGCCTCTCATAGCTGTTGGACCACTCTGGTATGGTCTCCTGGCCTCTCATAGCTGCTGGACCACACTGGTATGGTCTCCTGGCCTCTCACAGCTGCTTGGCCACTCTGGTATGGTCTCCTGGCCTCTCACAACTGCTGGACCACACTGGTATGGTCTCCTGGCCTCTCACTGCTGCTGGACCACTCTGGTATGGTCTCTCCTGGCCTCTCACAGCTGCTGGACCACTCTGGTATGGTCTCTCTGGCCTCTCACAGCTGCTGGACCACTCTGGTATGGTCTCCTGGCCTCTCATAGCTGCTGGACCACTCTGGTATGGTCTCTTGGCCTCTCATAGCTGCTGGACCACTCTGGTATGGTCTCTCCTGGCCTCTCACAGCTGCTGGACCACTCTGGTATGGTCTCCTGGCCTCTCACAGCTGCTGGAGCACTCTGGTATGGTCTCCTGGCCTCTCACAGCTGCTGGACCACTCTGGTATGGTCTCCTGGCCTCTCACAGCTGCTGAACCACTCTGGTATGGTTTCCTGGCCACTCACAGCTGCTGGACCACACTGGTATGGTCTCCTGGTCTCTCACAGCTGCTGGACCACACTGGTATGGTCTCCTGGCCTCTCACAGCTGCTGAACCACACTGGTATGGTCTCCTGGCCTCTCACAGCTGCTGGACCACACAGGTATGGTCTCCTGGCCTCGCACAGCTACTGGACCACACTGGTAAGGTCTCCTGGCCTCTCACAGCTGCTGGACCACACTGGTATGGTCTCCTGGCCTCTCACAGCTGCTGGACCACACTGGTATGGTCTCCTGGCCTCTCACAGCTGCTGGACCACACTGGTATGGTCTCCTGGCCTCTCACAGCTGCTGGACCACACTGGTATGGTCTCCTGGCCTCTCACAGCTGCTGGACCACACTGGTATGGTCTCCTGGCCTCTCACAGCTGCTGGACCACACTGGTATGGTCTCCTGGCCTCTCACAGCTGCTGGACCACACTGGTATGGTCTCCTGGCCTCTCACAGCTGCTGGACCACACTGGTATGGTCTCCTGGCCTCTCACAGCTGCTGGACCACACTGGTATGGTCTCCTGGCCTCTCACAGCTGCTGGACCACACTGGTATGGTCTCCTGGCCTCTCACAGCTGCTGGACCACACTGGTATGGTCTCCTGGCCTCTCACAGCTGCTGGACCACACTGGTATGGTCTCCTGGCCTCTCACAGCTGCTGGACCACACTGGTATGGTCTCCTGGCCTCTCACAGCTGCTGGACCACACTGGTATGGTCTCCTGGCCTCTCACAGCTGCTGGACCACACTGGTATGGTCTCCTGGCCTCTCACAGCTGCTGGACCACACTGGTATGGTCTCCTGGCCTCTCACAGCTGCTGGACCACACTGGTATGGTCTCCTGGCCTCTCACAGCTGCTGGACCACACTGGTATGGTCTCCTGGCCTCTCACAGCTGCTGGACCACACTGGTATGGTCTCCTGGCCTCTCACAGCTGCTGGACCACTCTGGTATGGTCTCCTGGCCTCTCACAGATGCTGGACCACACTGGTATGGTCTCCTGGCCTCTCACAGCTGCTGGACCACTCTGGTATGGTCTCCTGGCCTCTCACAGATGCTGGACCACACTGGTATGGTCTCCTGGCCTCTCACAGCTGCTTGGCCACTCTGGTATGGTCTCCTGGCCTCTCACAACTGCTGGACCACACTGGTATGGTCTCCTGGCCTCTCACTGCTGCTGGACCACTCTGGTATGGTCTCTCCTGGCCTCTCACAGCTGCTGGACCACTCTGGTATGGTCTCCTGGCCTCTCATAGCTGCTGGACCACTCTGGTATGGTCTCTTGGCCTCTCATAGCTGCTGGACCACTCTGGTATGGTCTCTCCTGGCCTCTCACAGCTGCTGGACCACTCTGGTATGGTCTCCTGGCCTCTCACAGCTGCTGGAGCACTCTGGTATGGTCTCCTGGCCTCTCACAGCTGCTGGACCACTCTGGTATGGTCTCCTGGCCTCTCACAGCTGCTGAACCACTCTGGTATGGTTTCCTGGCCACTCACAGCTGCTGGACCACACTGGTATGGTCTCCTGGCCTCTCACAGCTGCTGGACCACACTGGTATGGTCTCCTGGCCTCTCACAGCTGCTGGACCACACTGGTATGGTCTCCTGGCCTCTCACAGCTGCTGGACCACACTGGTATGGTCTCCTGGCCTCTCACAGCTGCTGGACCACACTGGTATGGTCTCCTGGCCTCTCACAGCTGCTGGACCACACTGGTATGGTCTCCTGGCCTCTCACAGCTGCTGGACCACACTGGTATGGTCTCCTGGCCTCTCACAGCTGCTGGACCACACTGGTATGGTCTCCTGGCCTCTCACAGCTGCTGGACCACACTGGTATGGTCTCCTGGCCTCTCACAGCTGCTGGACCACACTGGTATGGTCTCCTGGCCTCTCACAGCTGCTGGACCACACTGGTAAGGTCTCCTGGCCTCTCACAGCTGCTGGACCACACTGGTATGGTCTCCTGGCCTCTCACAGCTGCTGGACCACACTGGTATGGTCTCCTGGCCTCTCACAGCTGCTGGACCACACTGGTATGGTCTCCTGGCCTCTCACAGCTGCTGGACCACTCTGGTATGGTCTCCTGGCCTCTCACAGATGCTGGACCACACTGGTATGGTCTCCTGGCCTCTCACAGCTGCTGGACCACTCTGGTATGGTCTCCTGGCCTCTCACAGATGCTGGACCACACTGGTATGGTCTCCTGGCCTCTCACAGCTGCTTGGCCACTCTGGTATGGTCTCCTGGCCTCTCACAACTGCTGGACCACACTGGTATGGTCTCCTGGCCTCTCACTGCTGCTGGACCACTCTGGTATGGTCTCTCCTGGCCTCTCACAGCTGCTGGACCACTCTGGTATGGTCTCTCTGGCCTCTCACAGCTGCTGGACCACTCTGGTATGGTCTCCTGCCCTCTCATAGCTGCTGGACCACTCTGGTATGGTCTCTTGGCCTCTCATAGCTGCTGGACCACTCTGGTATGGTCTCTCCTGGCCTCTCACAGCTGCTGGACCACTCTGGTATGGTCTCCTGGCCTCTCACAGCTGCTGGAGCACTCTGGTATGGTCTCCTGGCCTCTCACAGCTGCTGGACCACTCTGGTATGGTCTCCTGGCCTCTCACAGCTGCTGAACCACTCTGGTATGGTTTCCTGGCCACTCACAGCTGCTGGACCACACTGGTATGGTCTCCTGGCCTCTCACAGCTGCTGGACCACACTGGTATGGTCTCCTGGCCTCTCACAGCTGCTGGACCACACTGGTATGGTCCTCCTGGCCTCTCACAGCTGCTGGACCACTCTGGTATGGTCTCCTGGCCTCTCACAGCTGCTGGACCACACTGGTATGGTCTCCTGGCCTCTCACAGCTGCTGGACCACACTGGTATGGTCTCCTGGCCTCTCACAGCTGCTGGACCACACTGGTATGGTCTCCTGGCCTCTCACAGCTGCTGGACCACACTGGTATGGTCTCCTGGCCTCTCACAGCTGCTGGACCACACTGGTATGGTCTCCTGGCCTCTCACAGCTGCTGGACCACTCTGGTATGGTCTCCTGGCCTCTCACAGATGCTGGACCACACTGGTATGGTCTCCTGGCCTCTCACAGCTGCTGGACCACTCTGGTATGGTCTCCTGGCCTCTCACAGCTGCTGGACCACACTGGTATGGTCTCTCCTGGCCTCTCACAGCTGCTGGACCACACTGGTATGGTCTCCTGGCCTCTCACAGCTGCTGGACCACTCTGGTATGGTCTCTCCTGGCCTCTCGCAGCTGCTGGACCACTCTGGTATGGTCTCCTGGCCTCTCGCAGCTGCTGGACCACTCTGGTATGGTATCCTGGCCTCTCGCAGCTGCTGGACCACTCTGGTATGGTCTCCTGGCCTCTCGCAGCTGCTGGACCACTCTGGTATGGTCTCCTTGCCTCTCGCAGCTGCTGGACCACTCTGGTATGGTCTCCTGGCCTCTCGCAGCTGCTGGACCACTCTGGTATGGTCTCCTTGCCTCTCGCAGCTGCTGGACCACTCTGGTATGGTCTCCTGGCCTCTCGCAGCTGCTGGACCACTCTGGTATGGTCTCCTGGCCTCTCGCAGCTGCTGGACCACTCTGGTATGGTCTTAAACAAAATTAAAGATAGAAGAGTACGCACTCACTGAGAATAACAGGTGCCGAAAACAACAGACGACCACAAGAGCTCTACACAGCAGATCATAGGAAAGTTTACGAGTAGAGTGGAAGGGGCCAGTGTCAAGCCAAACAATCTCTTTATTATGCACCCCATACCCATCCCGTGGGCGGTGTTGTAAAGGGTTACAGAGGCACATAATGGGTTCAGGAACTGAACCCTCTAGTTCGTTTAGTTAAGCAAATAACAATCTTTTGACGCTAGTTACACACTTATTAATGTGTAACTAACGTCAATAAGAATCTTTTGAGGCTAGTATAGTATGCACAGACACAGTATACACACATATACATACTACATAGCCATATAAGAAGGAAAATGTCGGTATATGACCAAGTGACAAGACTGAGGAAAACAGAAGGGGCATATACAGAAAGCGACAAGGAAATCTGCGAGGTACTGAATGCAGGTTTCCATGGAGTGTTCACAACCGAGCCTGAGCAGCTCCCCTTGTTAGAAGAGATTACCCTAGATGAAAGACTATCAGATATAGAGGTGACAGCAGAGGAGGTAATGAAACAGTTGACAACACTGGATGCAACTAAAGCCGTTGGACCAGACAAAGTATCACTGTGGATACTAAAAGAGGCAGCGCAGGCCCTCAGCGTGCCTCTGGCAATGATCTTTAATGAGTCACTTATGTCGGGAGAATTGCCCAGTTGCTGGAAGGAGGCAAATGTCGTACCGATTTTCAAGAAAGGTGATAGGGAGGAGGCACTTAACTACAGACCCGTATCACTGACAAGCATCCCCTGCAAAATACTTGAAAGAATAATTAGGCTAAGACTTGTTGAGCACCTGGAGAGCATTGGGTTTCTAAACAAGCACCAATATGGGTTCTGGACAGGGAAATCATGTCTGACAAATCTTTTAGAATTCTATGATAAAGTAACAAGGATACGGCAGGACAGAGAAGGCTGGGCAGACTGCATATTTCTTGACTGCCAAAAGGCCTTTGATACAGTACCGCACATGAGACTGCTATACAAACTTGAGAGGCAGGCAGGAGTAAGCGGAAAGGCCCTAGCATGGCTGAGGAACTACCTAACAGGAAGGAGCCAGAGAGTAATGGTAAGGGGCGAGAAGTCGGACTGGCGAACAGTAACGAGTGGAGTACCTCAAGGATCAGTGCTGGGACCAATCCTCTTTCTAATTTATGTAAATGATATGTTTACAGGAGTGGAATCATACATGTCAATGTTTGCGGATGACGCAAAATTAACGAGAAGAGTTGAGACAGACGAGGATTGCAGGATCCTCCAAGAGGACTTAAACAGGTTGCAGAGATGGTCAGGGAAATGGCTACTGGAGTTCAACACCAGTAAATGTAAAGTTATGGAAATGGGATCAGGTGATAGGAGACCAAAGGGACAGTACACAATGAAGGGGAACAGCCTACCTGTAACGATTCGAGAAAGAGACCTGGGAGTGGATGTGACACCTAATCTAACTCCTGAGGCACATATAAATAGGATAACGACAGCAGCGTACTCTACACTGGCGAAAATTAGAACTTCATTCAGAAACCTAAATGAGGAGGATTTTAGGGCGCTTTACACTGCCTACGTGAGACCCGTCTTAGAGTATGCCGCACCATCATGGAGCCCCCCACCTGAAGAAACACATAAGGAAACTGGAGAAGGTTCAGAGGTTTGCGACGAGGCTTGTCCCAGAGTTACGAGGGATGGAATATGAAGAGCGTCTGAAGGAACTGAACCTTACGACACTAGAGAAAAGAAGGGAGAGAGGAGATATGATAAGGGACATATAAAATACTCAGAGGAATTGACAAAGTGGAAATAGATGAAATGTTCACACGTAATAATAACAGAACGAGGGGACATGGGTGGAAACTGGAAACTCAGATGAGTCACAGAGATGTTAGGAAGTTTTCTTTTAGCGTGAGAGTAGTGGAAAAATGGAATGCGCTTGGGGAACAGGTTGTGGAAGCAAACTCTATTCATACTTTTAAAATTAGGTATGATAGGTGAAATGGGACAGGAGTCATTGCTGTAAACAACCGATGGCTGGAAAGGCGGGATCCAAAAGTCAGTGCTCGATCCTGCAAGCACAAATAGGTGAGTACAAATAGATGAGTACAGATTTCGCGAAAGCCTTCGTCAAATGTGACTGGTGCAAGTGAGGGCTGGGAGGGAGGGGCGGGTCACTGATGGAAGGGGTGCTGGTGCAAGGGAGGGCTGGGAGGGAGGGGGGGGGCCCCACTGATGGAATGGGTGCTGGTGCAAGGGAGGGCTGGGAGGGAGGGGCGGGTCACAGATGGAAGGGGTGCTGGTGCAAGGGAGGGCTGGGAGGGAGGGGCGGGTCACAGATGGAAGGGGTGCTGGTGCAAGGGAGGGCTGGGAGGGAGGGGGGGGGGCGTCATTGATGGAAGGGGGTGCTGGTGCAAGTGAGGGCTGGGAGGGAGGGAGGGGGGGGGTCACTGATGGAATGGGTGCATTATTAATGACCATGGATGATGCTAGTGGACGAATGTCACCCTTAATTGGCGAGCTTTTATGGGATTAAATGTTACATTTGGCGGCCCTGTGAGTACTCTTTGGCGCCCCCATGTTGTGCCCCCCCCCCTCCCTCACCCTGGTGGGGGGCGGGGTGTTTGTGAGTGTCAGGTGGGGGGGGGACTAGTTTCATCAGTTTCATCAGTTTCATGGAGACCAATGACCTCCACAACCCAGGCCAACATGGATTTAGAGCGGGAAGATCATGCCTCTCACAGCTACTTGATCACTACGACAAAGTCACTGAGGCATTAGAAGAAAAACAGAATGCACGGACATACACGGACTTTGCAAAGGGATTCGATAAATGTGACCATGGAGTGATAGCACACAAAATGAGGTCAATGGGAATAACTGGTAAAGTAGGACGCTGGATACTCAGTTTTCTGTCAAACAGAACACAAAGAGTAACAGTCAACCGAATAAAATAAGAATCCAAGCGCAGTTAAAAGCTCTGTACCTCAAGGTACAGTCCTTGCACCACTGTTTTTCCATATTCTCATATCAGATATAGACTTCTCATATATATATAGATAATACAAGTCACAGCTTCGTATCATACTTTGAAGATGACACAAATCTACATCAAAATTACCTCTGTTGAAGACATTGAAAACTACAAGCATATATTAATAAGCTTTAGACTGGGCAGCAGAAAATAACATGATGTTTAACAGTGATAAATTCCAGGTACTCAGGTACGGTAAAAATGAGGAACTTAAACATAATACAGGGTACAAAACAATTAAATCTGCCCATAGTAGGAAAACGGCATGTAAAAGATTTGGGAATAATGATGTCTGACGACCTAACGTTTAAGGAGCATAACCAAGCAAATATTGCGTCTGCTAGAAAAATGATAGGATGGATTACGAAAACTTTCAAATCCAGGGATCCCATCACAATGGTTGTACTCTTCAAATCACTTGTGTTGTCCCGTCTTGAGTACTCACTTCCCCCTTCAGAGCAGGAGAGATTGCTGAAATAGAGGGAATACAGAGAACATATACGGCACGCATAGACGAGATAAAGCACCTAAATTATTGGGATCGTCTCAAAGCTCTCCAAATGTACTCACTAGAAAGGAGACGACAGAAGTACCAAATAATATACACATGGAAAATACTGGAGGGCCAGGTCCCAAATCTGCACAGTAAAATAACAACATACTGGAGTGAAAGATATGGAAGAAAATGCAGAATAGAACCAGTGAAGAGCAGAGGTGCCATAGGCACAATCAGAGAACACTGTATAAACATCAGAGGTCCGCGGTTGTTCAACGTCCTCCCAGCGAGCATAAGAAATATTGCCGGAACAACCGTGGTCGTCATCAGGAGAAAACTAGATTGTTTTTCTCTAATCAAGTACCGAACCAACCGGGGTGTGGTGGGCCTGTGGGCCGCCCTAAGCAACAGCCTGGTGGACCAAGCTTTCACAAATCAAGCCTGGTCTCGGGCCGGGCTTGGGGAGTGGAAGAACTCTCAGAACTCCATCAAGCAGGACCCCTCACAGTGTTCAAAAGAGATACACACCTCAAAAGGATTTCTAATCAACCAAGCTGTGATTCATACGGCTGGCTGCGAGCAGCCGCGTCCAACAGCCTGGTTGACCAGTCCAGCAACGAGGAGGCCTGGTAGGAGACCGGGCCGTGGGGCCGTTGCTCCTCGGAATCTTCAAAATTTATCAAAAGGTAAGTGGAAGTTTGTAAATGTAGGAGTGTGGAGGGGGGGGGGAGGTTCGCGGGCTCGGGGGGGGGGGGGAGGTTCGCGGGCTCGGGGGGGGGGGGAGGTTCGCGGGCTCGGGGGGGGGGGGGAAGGGAGGGGAGGGGGGGCAAGAAATTAAGAACAATGACCACGTTAGCTTACCACCTCGATCTGTCCTAATTAGCGGTTGTAATTAAGATTGTAATTACTGGTGATGGAGATGAACGTAATGCAGGCAGCAGCCTCTACCTGGCTGGGAGATAACCCAGCATCATGCTGCCTCTACCTGGCAGGGAGATAACCCAGCATCATGCTGCCTCTACCTGGCAGGGAGATAACCCAGCATCATGCTGCCTCTACCTGGCAGGGAGATAACCCAGCATCATGCTGCCTCTACCTGGCGGGGAGATAACCCAGCATCATGCTGCCTCTACCTGGCAGGGAGATAACCCAGCATCATGCTGCCTCTACCTGGCAGGGAGATAACCCAGCATCATGCTGCCTCTACCTGGCGGGGAGATAACCCAGCATCATGCTGCCTCTACCTGGCAGGGAGGTAACCCAGCATCATGCTGCCTCTACCTGGCAGGGAGATAACCCAGCATCATGCTGCCTCTACCTGGCGGGGAGGTAACCCAGCATCATGCTGGGTTATCTCCCAGCCAGGTAGAGGCAGCATCATGCTGCCTCTACCTGGCGGGGAGGTAACCCAGCATCATGCTGCCTCTACCTGGCGGGGAGATAACCCAGCATCATGCTGCCTCTACCTGGCGGGGAGATAACCCAGCATCATGCTGCCTCTACCTGGCGGGGAGATAACCCAGCATCATGCTGCCTCTACCTGGCAGGGAGATAACCCAGCATCATGCTGCCTCTACCTGGCGGGGAGGTAACCCAGCATCATGCTGCCTCTACCTGGCTGGGAGATAACCCAGCATCATGCTGCCTCTACCTGGCGGGGAGGTAACCCAGCATCATGCTGCCTCTACCTGGCTGGGAGATAACCCAGCATCATGCTGCCTCTGCCTGGCGGGGAGATAACCCAGCATCATGCTGCCTCTACCTGGCTGGGAGATAACCCAGCATCATGCTGCCTCTACCTGGCGGGGAGATAACCCAGCATCATGCTGCCTCTACCTGGCGGGGAGATAACCCAGCATCATGCTGCCTCTACCTGGCGGGGAGATAACCCAGCATCATGCTGCCTCTGCCTGGCGGGGAGATAACCCAGCATCATGCTGCCTCTACCTGGCTGGGAGATAACCCAGCATCATGCTGCCTCTACCTGGCGGGGAGGTAACCCAGCATCATGCTGCCTCTACCTGGCGGGGAGATAACCCAGCATCATGCTGCCTCTACCTGGCGGGGAGATAACCCAGCATCATGCTGCCCTCAGCACTCCACTGATGCTGCAAGATGTGTTGAGTGTCCTGGCGCAGGTTGCTGGTGTTGTGCGGTAACTGAGCGCAGCTTTTAATTTGTTGTTCTAATTTGTATTTTTATTTTATGGAGGCGTGTTGAATGAGTTGTATAATAGTAAAATGTTGGAGTGGTTCATTCATGAGTCCGTGCACCCGCGACGTAGTGGAGGGTTGGCGGAGCGGCCGCTAGAGGGCAGAGGGAGCCAGCACCCCGGCCTAGTGCCTGTATCCCACAATAGATGGCGCTGCTGCTCTCTCCTGACCCATGCAGAGCAGCAGATCTGCTTCGGGATTATAATGCTTTAATTTTTTTAATAATTGTAAACAAATTGGTGGAAAGTTTGTACGTAAAACCCACATTACACATTAGCAATGCATGTGGGGCAGTGGTAGAACACTCGCCCGGCGCTTCGCGAGCTCTTTGGCCTGGGTTCGTATCCTGGCCGGGGAGGATTGACTGGGTGCCACTCCTTCACCGTAGCCTCTGTTCACCCAGCAGTGACTGGGAACCTGGAAGTTAAACGATTTGGCGGGTCGTATTCCGGGGAATTTTAAGGACCTGCCCGAGACGCTATACGGGCTGTACGCGCTATACGGGCTGTACGCTATACGGGCTGTACGCGCTATACGGGCT
Source organism: Procambarus clarkii (assembly GCF_040958095.1). NCBI lineage: Eukaryota > Metazoa > Arthropoda > Malacostraca > Decapoda > Cambaridae > Procambarus > Procambarus clarkii. The sequence continues at coordinate 20,241,536 of NC_091156.1, forward strand.
ATACGGGCTGTACGGGCTGTACAAGGATGTAACAACTCTTGTATACATAAATAATTAATAATAATTAAAAATGTATACACATCACTGAAATGTTTGCATTTGGGAATGCAGTTTCATACAAGCGAAGCAACTGGGGAAAAAATGCTAGAGAATTTCATCAATTACACGTTCAGGGACTTACTGTAATGCTCATTTGGGAGGAGATAATGGCGATGTGCACCCACAGTCACTGTAACTGGAAGTAATGCCTCTCAAAGTTAAAACAAAGACAAAGAAGGCCGCCTCCACACAAGCACCATAACTGCCATTGTTATGGTGTTAAGATATTGGTATACAGAAGTTTAGTTTAGTTCATTTATTATGCACCCCATACCCATCTTGTGGGCGGTAGTGGGAAGGGTTACAGAGGCACATAATGGGCTCAGGGACTGAACCCCACAATTCATTTAGCTAAGCAAGTTACAATCTTGATGAGCTAGTTACAACATTCAATATAAGTCGTCACATCAACAATGGGTTCGAGATCGACCTCAAGTACAGGTTCTAAATTAAGCAACTGACATATGTGGAGAGTTAGTGTCAAAATTTATGTTTGTCCTGCACACCGCCCCCCCCCCCATCCAGTGGGCAGCGGTGGATAGGTTACATTCACTTAGTTACTACCAACAGTTAGCAAACTGGGGATATTTGGCTAAAATTTCTGGTAGCAGATCATTTTGAATGAAATATTTACACATCGCTGGAACATTGGTTATAGAATTGTCTCTAAATTCACGTATCTTTTCGCACTCCATCACATAGTGACGGAGGGTGTGCGAATAATTTTGTTGACACAGTTTACATTTGGTCAGGTCTACATCGGCAGATAATGACAATTCCCAGAGATACTTGTAATCGAGTCTAAGCCGAGCAGTAGTAACATCTAGAAGTCTGCTGATTTTATTGGATGATCCATAGATGTGTGGCTCCTCTTGCATGATAGTATGATGATAGATGGAATTACTGGTGTCAATTTCACTTTGCCTCAGATCTACAAGATCTTGTTGAAGTTCACGGTGTACTGCTGCTCTCAGATTGCTCATTGACAATCCAAGGTTACATTCAACGGCTCCTTTAAAGGCAGATTCTTTGGCTAACTTATCAGCTCTATCATGCATTCGGAGGCCAACATGAGATGGAGACCACATGAAATGGACTCTGTTACCATCCTTAATAATTTTGTTGTATGAGTCTCCAAACTTGATACATTAATTGTAAGTGACTCCTTATCATCCTTAAATGCTCTCAACTCTTTAAGACATAACTGTATATAGAAGGGGAGCAGGAATTTGTATTGCCTCCAAACGGCTGTGCCTCCAAACGGCTGTGCCTCCTAGCGCCACTGCCTCCTAGCGCCACTGCCTCCTAGCGCCACTGCCTCCAAACGGCAGTGCCTCCAAACGGCAGTGCCTCCAAACGGCAGTGCCTCCAAACGGCAGTGCCTCCAAACGGCAGTGCCTCCAAACGGCAGTGCCTCCAAACGGCAGTGCCCCCAAACGGCAGTGCCTCCAAACGCCTCAGCCTCCAAACGCCACTGCAACGCTTTGAAAAACGTCAGGCAGAAAATAAGACAGTGGCTGAACTCAGAAGAATGATAAAAATGTTATCGAGGCAGAAGGGAAGATAAAGTTCCTTATTATTATTAACATCTTTATTGACAAAATTAATTACAATTTTGCCTAATCTGAGGATTTCAATTAAGTCTTATTAAAGTGAGGATAATGCTGGTATTGACTGCCACGCAGGACAGAGGGTCATACATAAGACAATAGGTCTAAACTGTAGGCTGAAGCACATATATATCATGGTTACAATCAATGTTTTAATGTATGGATATGTGAAAACAACTTTCTATTGTGTACTGCCACACAAGGGCAGGGATGGGTTCATAAGTGATGCAGCTTAGAAGTAATATAGATCAAAATTGTTCTTCATTCTTTAAAATGGACAAGCAAATTTTGGATAACTTGTTAGGATGTCGTCCAGAACACCTGAGTCAATAAAATAGTTACACAGTTGGTGGTACAAGAGGCCAGGAGGTCTAAAGTCCTTTACGGCTTCACATTCATCAATATTGTGTTCTAGTGAATGCATTAAAGGTTTATCACAGAGTTTACAATCTGAGTATTCTGGTAGTGGCTCAGCCTCACTAACCTGCCAGATGTGTCTATAGCCAAGGCGAATTACCACAATGACTACATCACATTGCCTGGTTCGGTTACTGTGCTGACCATACAAATATCTATTATTACAAAACTTGCCATATCATTTAATACTGCAGCTTTCAGGTCTTTGGGCATTTCTTAGTTCTTCTAAATCTGAATTAATTTCTTTAATTTGTATTTTTCTAATAATTGAATTAGATAGTCCAAAGTCATAATCATTGTTGTCTTAACTGCAAGCCTCATTGGCCAATCGATCTACAAAGTCATTCCTGTGGACTCCCTCTCGCGTGGGAGTCTCTGGACATGAAGGAGCAGATATGCTGGCTGGTGTAAGTATTGGAGGACCCATCACGTCATGCTTCATACCAAAGACCACTTTTTACAAATCACTGCTGTCATCCGGTCCATTACCCAGAGCCTCTTATAATTACAAAATAAATGTCGTATTAGCTTGCTATAGTAGTAGTGCTGGATGGAAAATGTGGAAAAAAACATGTCCTCTGAAATACGCTCATTTGATAACGAAATAAGACTAAAATTGGTGGCCGTTGAGGTCAGTAAATGTGGCCAGGGCGCTCGGATACTATAGTAAAGGATTATGGTATAATTCTCCTTTATTGACGCAATTCTAGCAGGTTTTGGGTACCTCCACGGACCCTATCGTCAAACATCACCATGACAACGCCTCACCATCAACTAATGCACCACCACCACGACAACGTCCCCACCATCAACTAATGCACCACCACCACGACAACGTCCCACCATCAACGTTGCCGAGGAGAGGAAAGAAAACCATACCATACCTTGCGTGGGTTTCTGGGCCCAGCGTCCCTTCGGCCCCTATGTCTGACCAGACCTCCTGGTTCATGGCCTGGTCAACCAGGCTGTTGGATGTGGCTGCTCGCAGCCTGATGTATGAATCACAGCCTGGTTGATCAGGTAGTGATCAACAAGTCAGTGAGTTTGAACACTGGTACAGTTGTGGTCGCATCCGGCAACCTTATTGTGGCCGAAGGAGGAAATCATCCCAGGTGGAGCTCCCAGGTGGTGGCATCACCCCAGGTGGAGCTCCCAGGTGGTGGCATCACCCCAGGTGGAGCTCCCAGGTGGTGGCATCACCCAGGTGGAGCTCCCAGGTGGTGGCATCACCCCAGGTGGAGCTCCCAGGTGGTGGCATCACCCCAGGTGGAGCTCCCAGGTGGTGGCATCACCCCAGGTGGAGCTCCCAGGTGGTGGCATCACCCCAGGTGGAGCTCCCAGGTGGTGGCATCACCCAGGTGGAGCTCCCAGGTGGTGGCATCACCCCAGGTGGAGCTCCCAGGTGGTGGCATCACCCCAGGTGGAGCTCCCAGGTGGTGGCATCACCCCAGGTGGAGCTCCCAGGTGGTGGCATCACCCCAGGTGGAGCTCCCAGGTGGTGGCATCACCCCAGGTGGAGCTCCCAGGTGGTGGCATCACGTACCCCAGGTGGAGCTCCCAGGTGTTGGCATCACGTACCCCAGGTGGAGCTCCCAGGTAGTGGCATCACGTACCCCAGGTGGAGCTCCCAGGTGGTGGCATCACGTACCCCAGGTGGAGCTCCCAGGTAGTGGCATCACGTACCCCAGGTGGAGCTCCCAGGTAGTGGCATCACGTACCCCAGGTGGAGCTCCCAGGTGGTGGCATCACGTACCCCAGGTGGAGCTCCCAGGTGGTGGCATCACGTACCCCAGGTGGAGCTCCCAGGTGGAGCTCCCAGGTGGCATGAGTGACGGAGACCGCCTGGAACACCACCTGGGAGACTGTCCATGTGGGAGACATTACAAATATGTGTACAAACCTCGCACTGAGCTAGGAAAACTTTTAGTCATTTATAGATATTGTCATTAAAAGGTTCCCCTGGAGGCTTTGCACCCACAAGATAACGTAAACTTAAGGGTTATAATCACTTGTTTGTTAATCGCTTGTTTGACAACCTGTTTACTTGACAGTTAAACTGTCTCAAATGACGGGGAGGGGTGTTGAACACGTTGTTCGGGCGAGCTGTAAGCTCACAGGATGAGTGACGCTGCCCAGCAAACTAGCTCTCTAGGGCCAAATAAAGGAATGAAACGTGTTAACTTGAGACATTAAAGTGAGCCAGATGTGTGTGTGTAAACTAGCACAGTGCAGTATATCACACGAAGCATCAGTAATGGCGGCTGCCTCGCTACACGGACGCACATGTACAGTCGTCGCACCATCGTGGAATGCATTAGGAAGTGATGTGGTGGAGGCTGACTCCATACACAGTTTCAAGTGTAGATATGATAGTCCAGTAGGCTCAGGAATCTGTACATCAGTTGATTGACAGTTGAGAGGCGGGACCAATGACCCAGAGCTCAACCCCCGCAAACACATCTAGGCGAGTACAACTAGGTGAGTGGTGAGCACCAGCTGACCAAATTTGAGAGGCGGGGCCCAGAAGCTGGAACTCTGTTCAGCACGATTCACTCAACACGGTTGTTAGGTCAGCTATACTGGTCACCAGGCGGTGCTGTAGGACTCATTAGGCGCCTTGCCACTGAGTGGACAGCGCTCGGTGGGTCGTAGTCCTAAGGGCCCGAGTTCGATTCCCGGTCGAGGCAGAAACAAATGTACCGAGTTTCCTTCGCCTTGATGTACCTGTTCAGGTCGCAATTCTAGTCGCAATATTATTTACGTAGCAGTAAATAGGTACCCAAGAGTTACAGCTGCCACGGGCTGCTTCCTGGGCATGTGTGTGTTAGAGAGAGATATATATTCACGAGAGATAATAGAGGAAAATAGATTGGCTAGACAGGCGGGGTCCAGGAGCTAATAGCTCGATTCTGCCTAGACAAATAGTGAACTAGTTTAGCCTGCTTGTACACACGAGGGACGAGCATGGTGTGTATGGTGCTGCTCCCCTTCTGCTTCCTTGTTAACATGTTCATTGTCGTCCATCTTTAAGGCGTGTTTACGCGTGTGGCCCTCCGCGGGTGTGTGGCCCTCCACGGGTGTGTGGCCCTCCGCGGGTGTGTGGCCCTCCGCGGGTGTGTGGCCCTCCGCGGGTGTGTGGCCCTCCGCGGGTGTGTGGCCCTCCACGGGTGTGTGTGTGGGCCGCCCTCCACGGGTGTGTGTGTGGGCCGCCCTCCACGGGTGTGTGTGTGGGCCGCCCTCCACGGGTGTGTGTGTGGGCCGCCCTCCACGGGTGTGTGTGTGGGCCGCCCTCCACGGGTGTGTGTGTGGGCCGCCCTCCACGGGTGTGTGTGTGGGCCGCCCTCCACGGGTGTGTGTGTGGGCCGCCCTCCACGGGTGTGTGTGTGGGCCGCCCTCCACGGGTGTGTGTGTGGGCCGCCCTCCACGGGTGTGTGTGTGGGCCGCCCTCCACGGGTGTGTGTGTGGGGGCCGCCCTCCACGGGTGTGTGTGTGGGGGCCGCCCTCCACGGGTGTGTGTGTGTGGGCCGCCCTCCACGGGTGTGTGTGTGTGGGCCGCCCTCCACGGGTGTGTGTGTGTGGGCCGCCCTCCACGGGTGTGTGTGTGTGGGCCGCCCTCCACGGGTGTGTGTGTGTGGGCCGCCCTCCACGGGTGTGTGTGTGTGGGCCGCCCTCCACGGGTGTGTGTGTGTGGGCCGCCCTCCACGGGTGTGTGTGTGTGGGCCGCCCTCCACGGGTGTGTGTGTGTGGGCCGCCCTCCACGGGTGTGTGTGTGTGGGCCGCCCTCCACGGGTGTGTGTGTGGGCCGCCCTCCACGGGTGTGTGTGTGGGGCCGCCCTCCACGGGTGTGTGTGTGTGGGCCGCCCTCCACGGGTGTGTGTGTGTGGGCCGCCCTCCACGGGTGTGTGTGTGTGGGCCGCCCTCCACGGGTGTGTGTGTGGGGGCCGCCCTCCACGGGTGTGTGTGTGGGGCGCCCTCCACGGGTGTGTGTGTGGGCCGCCCTCCACGGGTGTGTGTGTGGGGCGCCCTCCACGGGTGTGTGTGTGGGGGCGCCCTCCACGGGTGTGTGTGTGGGGGCGCCCTCCACGGGTGTGTGTGTGGGGGCGCCCTCCACGGGTGTGTGTGTGGGGGCGCCCTCCACGGGTGTGTGTGTGGGGGCGCCCTCCACGGGTGTGTGTGTGGGGGCGCCCTCCACGGGTGTGTGTGTGGGGGCGCCCTCCACGGGTGTGTGTGTGGGGGCGCCCTCCACGGGTGTGTGTGTGGGGGCGCCCTCCACGGGTGTGTGTGTGTGGGGCCGCCCTCCACGGGTGTGTGTGTGGGGCCGCCCTCCACGGGTGTGTGTGTGTGGGCCGCCCTCCACGGGTGTGTGTGTGTGGGCCGCCCTCCACGGGTGTGTGTGTGTGGGCCGCCCTCCACGGGTGTGTGTGTGTGGGCCGCCCTCCACGGGTGTGTGTGTGTGGGCCGCCCTCCACGGGTGTGTGTGTGTGGGCCGCCCTCCACGGGTGTGTGTGTGTGGGCCGCCCTCCACGGGTGTGTGTGTGTGGGCCGCCCTCCACGGGTGTGTGTGTGTGGGCCGCCCTCCACGGGTGTGTGTGTGTGGGCCGCCCTCCACGGGTGTGTGTGTGTGGGGCCGCCCTCCACGGGTGTGTGTGTGGGGCCGCCCTCCACGGGTGTGTGTGTGTGGGCCGCCCTCCACGGGTGTGTGTGTGTGGGCCGCCCTCCACGGGTGTGTGTGTGGGGGCGCCCTCCACGGGTGTGTGTGTGGGGGCGCCCTCCACGGGTGTGTGTGTGGGGGCGCCCTCCACGGGTGTGTGTGTGGGGGCGCCCTCCACGGGTGTGTGTGTGGGGGCGCCCTCCACGGGTGTGTGTGGGGGGCGCCCTCCACGGGTGTGTGTGTGGGGGCCGCCCTCCACGGGTGTGTGTGGGGGCCGCCCTCCACGGGTGTGTGTGTGGGGGCCGCCCTCCACGGGTGTGTGTGTGGGGGCCGCGCTCCACGGGTGTGTGTGTGGGGGCCGCGCTCCACGGGTGTGTGTGGGGGCCGCGCTCCACGGGTGTGTGTGGGGGCCGCGCTCCACGGGTGTGTGTGTGGGGGCCGCGCTCCACGGGTGTGTGTGTGGGGGCCGCGCTCCACGGGTGTGTGTGTGGGGGCCGCGCTCCACGGGTGTGTGTGTGGGGGCCGCGCTCCACGGGTGTGTGTGTGGGGGCCGCGCCTCCACGGGTGTGTGTGTGGGGGCCGCGCTCCACGGGTGTGTGTGTGGGGGCCGCGCTCCACGGGTGTGTGTGTGGGGGCCGCGCTCCACGGGTGTGTGTGTGGGGGGCCGCGCTCCACGGGTGTGTGTGGGGGGGCCGCGCTCCACGGGTGTGTGTGGGGGGGCCGCGCTCCACGGGTGTGTGTGGGGGGGCCGCGCTCCACGGGTGTGTGTGGGGGGGGCCGCGCTCCACGGGTGTGTGTGGGGGGGGCCGCGCTCCACGGGTGTGTGTGTGGGGGGCCGCGCTCCACGGGTGTGTGTGGGGGGGCCGCGCTCCACGGGTGTGTGTGGGGGGGCCGCGCTCCACGGGTGTGTGTGGGGGGCCGCGCTCCACGGGTGTGTGTGGGGGGCCGCGCTCCACGGGTGTGTGTGGGGGGCCGCGCTCCACGGGTGTGTGTGGGGGCCGCCCTCCACGGGTGTGTGTCCAACCTATTATGGCCATTGTTCTCCTGCCCTACATAACTGGACCCACCAAGCCTCGAACCACTGCCGGCATGGAGCTTCTATTCCTCACCACATGACTCGTGTGTTGGACGATATTGGTCTACTCGCATAGCTTCTGCTCCCATCCATTTCTCCAACCACTTGGGCTGGACGGTAGAGCTACGGTCTCGCTTCATGCAGGTCGGCGTTCAATCCCCGACCATCCAAGCGGTTGGGTGCACCATTCCTTCCCCCCCCCCCCCGTCCCATCCCAAATCCTTATCCTGACCCCTTCCAAGTGCTATATAGTCGTAATGGCTTGGCGCTTCCCCCCCCCCCCCATTAATTCCATTCCATTCCAATACATTTTAATTACTAGTGTGTTTGTCTATTTTAAAACTTATTTATTTGTTACCCCCAACACTGCTAGCTATCAATGTATTCTACTCCTTTCCATCCCCATTGTCAGTCCAATATTTGCCTGTATGTATTTTAAATGGGAATTTTTGAGATATATTGCCACTGATTTCGGTTCTCTCCTGATTCTGGCAGTTTGGAGACTTTGTTTATAGTACAGTTTGTAAATGTGTCTTATCCACTTGAAGAGTTTTAGCATGTGCTTCCTTTCAGCCGCGTCTCTGGAGACTGTGGCCAGAGACTGTCCTCGCCAGGAGTGCCAGTACTGCCTGGCACTGACCCGGTCATCCTGCGGTGCCAATTTTCCAGAGAATTGGTTCATTCTATACAATGGAGGCCAGAATTGAACAGCGTAAAACAAGAGGCTTCACTAGTGGGCCGTCACTGGTGGGGGGCCGTCACTGGTGTGGGGGCCGTCACTGGTGGGGGGCCGTCACTGGTGGGGGGCCGTCACTGGTGGGGGCCGTCACTGGTGTGGGGCGTCACTGGTGGGGGGGCCGTCACTGGTGGGGGGGGCCGTCACTGGTGGGGGGGCCGTCACTGGTGGGGGGGCCGTCACTGGTGGGGGGGCCGTCACTTGTGGGGGGCCGTCACTGGTGGGGGGGCCGTCACTGGTGGGGGGGCCGTCACTGGTGGGGGGCCGTCAGTGGTGGGGGGCCGTCACTGGTGGGGGGGGGCGTCACTGGTGGGGGCATCACTGGCGGGGGGGGGGCGGCCGTCACTGGCGGAGGGGGGCCGTCACTGGCGGAGGGGGGCCGTCACTGGCGGAGGAGGTGTAACAAACTAGGCTGTTGTAAGAATTATTCCAGAAGGTTCCAGAAGTTTCGGGTAGGGACCTGACCTCTCAACACACATTCCCCTGGGAATTAGCAGGTCTGAGTCACAAATGGCGGGCGTCTCTGTTCATAGTTGCGTATAATGAATCATCCTATAGTATTCAGTAAGTTAGAGAAATTAGCCTTTATTCATTTTGTATTAAAATTGTATTGTATAATAGTACTGGGTACAACATCAAGAGTATTCTAATTATTGAGTTGTCACCATCAGTGACGTCACGAATCAGATCTAAGTTGTAAGGCGGAGTGACCGGCGGTCATAGGTCATCAGGGTTGACATGTCTACTATTTCTCAAAGTTCAATTAACCATTTTGGGGATCGGGAACAGCTTTGCCGTTAGATGCTTGTGTAATTTAATTTCAGTAAAATAATTCAACCAGTCTGGATCAATTAAGTACAACAGAGGTTAATTGTTATAACTTAAACCTGGCTAAGTAACTTGGTAAAACTTAGACTATGCGGAACAATACAATGCTCTAGTCTGGGCTAGACCACACGAGGAAGAGATCAGTGTGGACACAAGATCAACTGGGAGAGGTCAACCATCTTACCTCTCCCCAAGACCAGCCCAACATCTTTAGCTGGTAAAACATAGAGGTATAGTTGCTATTTGTTATTTATAGGGATAGTCTTCTCATTGCCGTTCAGGTCAAGTAGGGAGTGTTAAAGTGACAGGGAGTGAACATATTTAGATTTTGTTTTAGTTTTCTTTTAATAAATTAATTAGTTAATAAATTGCATTTTTATTATTTCCATGTGTTTGTTATATGTACAGTATATGAACTTGTCCTGGTCACGTGGTCCACACGAGGCAGAGTTGGATTGGGCGCCGATTCTAACATCGAATCGGAATTCATCATTCCCGTGTAATTAATTCCACACTTAAGAACTCTCAAGGTCATCGGTTATAGTGGGGATCAAGCCCCAAGTTTGATTAATTAGCATGATCGATCCAGACCTCGATCATTGCTCAGTGTTACTGGTCTGGTGGTGGCAGCGGAGGCGACTCTAGGGTTTTACTCAAAGCCTAGGTCACGTCATACTGGTTGTAGAATCCTAAGTCGGTCAATCGTCTTAGGACCACGTGGCGTGGAGTTGGCTTTGGTAAAAGTTTTGGAGTCCCTTGTAGAGAATAAAGAGTAAGAATACGGGTAGAGGGGAAGAAGAAGGAAAGATCAGTAGAGAAACCTCTACCCGTGTTACAGGGGGCGTCACTGGCGGGGATAGGGGCGTCACTGGCGGGGATAGGGGCGTCACTGGCGGGGGGGGGGGCGTCACTGGCGGGGGGGTGGGCGTCACTGGCGGGGGGGCGGGCGTCACTGGCGGGGGGGGGGGGGGCGTCACTGGCGGGGAGGGGGGCGTCACTGGCGGGGGGGCGGGCGTCACTGGCGGGGGGGCGGGCGTCACTGGCGGGGGGGCGGGCGTCACTGGCGGGGGGGGCGGGCGTCACTGGCGGGGGGAGGGGCGTCACTGGCGGGGGGAGGGGCGTCACTGGCGGGGGGAGGGGCGTCACTGGCGGGGAGGGGGCCGTCACTGGCGGGGAGGGGGCCGTCACTGGCGGGGAGGGGGCCGTCACTGGCGGGGAAGGGGCCGTCACTGGCGGGGAAGGGGCCGTCACTGGCGGGGAAGGGGCCGTCACTGGCGGGGAGGGGGGCGTCACTGGGGGGGGCGTCACTGGCGGTGCTTCATTAACTGATGGCTAATGTTAGTTTTTGGTCTCGCTAATTGGCAATTTTTCCATTCAAAGTTAAACAAGGCAATGTACCGGAGGCGTAATTCTGGCAACGTTTATGGGGCTTTATGTAGCGTTTTCTGTAACGTTCCGCACGAAACGTTAATCAAATTGGTCCCCAGACCACTGGAGGGGGGACTGGAGGTGCCCAGACCACTGGAGGGGGAAGACTGGAGGTGCCCAGACCACTGGAGGGGGAAGACTGGAGGTGCCCAGACCACTGGAGGAGGGGACTGGAGGTGCCCAGACCACTGGAGGAGGGGACTGGAGGTGCCCAGACCACTGGAGGAGGGGACTGGAGGTGGCCCAGACCACTGGAGGAGGGGACTGGAGGTGCCCAGACCACTGGAGGAGGGGACTGGAGGTGCCCAAACCACTGGAGGAGGGGACTGGAGGTGCCCAGACCACTGGAGAGGGGACTGGAGGTGCCCAGACCACTGGAGGGGGGACTGGAGGTGCCCAGACTACTGGAGGAAGGGACTGGAGGTGCCCAGACCACTGGAGGAAGGGACTGGAGGTGCCCAGACCACTGGAGGAAGGGACTGGAGGTGCCCAGACCACTGGAGGAAGGGACTGGAGGTGGCCAGACCACTGGAGGAAGGGACTGGAGGTGCCCAGACCACTGGAGTGGGGACTGGAGGTGCCCAGACCACTGGAGGAAGGGACTGGAGGTGCCCAGACCACTGGAGTGGGGACTGGAGGTGCCCAGACCACTGGAGGGGACTGGAGGTGCCCAGACCACTGGAGGAGGGGACTGGAGGTGCCCAGACCACTGGAGGAAGGGACTGGAGGTGGCCCAGACCACTGGAGGAGGGGACTGGAGGTGCCCAGACCACTGGAGGAGGGGACTGGAGGTGCGCAGATCACTGGAGGAGGGGACTGGAGGGGCCCAGACCACTGGAGGAGGGGACTGGAGGTGGCCCAGACCACTGGAGCGGGGACTGGAGGTGGCCCAGACCACTGGAGCGGGGACTGGAGGTGGCCCAGACCACTGGAGCGGGGACTGGAGGTGGCCCCAGACCACTGGAGCGGGGACTGGAGGTGGCCCAGACCACTGGAGCGGGGACTGGAGGTGCCCAGACCACTGGAGGAAGGGACTGGAGGTGCCCAGACCACTGGAGGAGGGGACTGGAGGTGCCCAGACCACTGGAGGAGGGGACTGGAGGTGCCCAGACCACTGGAGGAGGGGACTGGAGGTGCCCAGACCACTGGAGGAGGGGACTGGAGGTGCCCAGACCACTGGAGGAGGGGACTGGAGATGGCCCAGACCACTGGAGTGGGGACTGGAGGTGGCCCAGACCACTGGAGCGGGGACTGGAGGTGGCCCAGACCACTGGAGTGGGGACTGGAGGTGGCCCAGACCACTGGAGTGGGGACTGGAGGTGGCCCAGACCACTGGAGTGGGGACTGGAGGTGGCCCAGACCACTGGAGTGGGGACTGGAAATGGCCCAATGCTCGGCTGGAAGACAGAAAACACAACTGGAGCACATATGGTGTCACATGGGAGTGGGGATGAAAGAAGTAGTGTGCGTCAGGGTACTGCATTCTGCCCTTCCCAGACATTACTGTAACTTGTGGTTCCCCTCCATATATATTGTAGCCACACCGAACTTGCCCCTTCCTCCGTCCCTGTCTCTTGCCTCCTCTGTCCTTCTCTGACCTCTCCCCAACCAGACCCCCCCCCCTGCCCTCTCCCCAACCAGACACCCCCCCCCTGCCCTCTCCCCAACCAGACACTTCCCCCCCTGCCCTCTCCCCAATCAGACACCCCCCCCTGCCCTCTCCCCAACCAGACACCCCCCCTGCCCTCTCCCCAACCAGACACCCCCCTGCCCTCTCCCCAACCAGACACCCCCCCCTGCCCTCTCCCCAACCAGACACCCCCCCCCCTGCCCTCTCCCCAACCAGACCCCCCCCCCCTGCCCTCTCCCCAACCAGACACCCCCCGTGCCCTCTCCCCAACCAGACACCCCCCGTGCCCTCTCCCCAACGAGACACCCCCCCCGTGCCCTCTCCCCAACCAGATACCCCCGCTGCCCTCTCCCCAACCAGACACCCCCCCCTGCCCTCTCCCCAACCAGACACCCCCCCCCCTGCCCTCTCCCCAACCAGACACCCCCCCCTGCCCTCTCCCCAACCAGACACCCCCCCTGCCCTCTCCCCAACCAGACACCCCCCCTGCCCTCTCCCCAACCAGACACCCCCCCTTGCCCTCTCCCCAACCAGACACCCCCCCCTGCCCTCTCCCCAACCAGACACCCCCCCCTGCCCTCTCCCCAACCAGACACCCCCCCTGCCCTCTCCCCAACCAGACACCCCCCCTGCCCTCTCCCCAACCAGACACCCCCCCTGCCCTCTCCCCAACCAGACACCCCCCTGCCCTCTCCCCAACCAGACACCCCCCTGCCCTCTCCCCAACCAGACACCCCCCCTGCCCTCTCCCCAACCAGACACCCCCCCTGCCCTCTCCCCAACCAGACACCCCCCCCTGCCCTCTCCCCAACCAGACACCCCCCCTGCCCTCTCCCCAACCAGACACCCCCCCCCTGCCCTCTCCCCAACCAGACACCCCCCATGCCCTCTCCTCAACCAGACACCCCCCCTGCCCTCTCCCCAACCAGACACCCCCCCCCTGCCCTCTCCCCAACCAGACACCCCCCCTGCCCTCTCCCCAACCAGACACACCCCCCTGCCCTCTCCCCAACCAGACACCCCCCCTGCCCTCTCCCCAACCAGACACCCCCCATGCCCTCTCCCCAACCAGACACCCCCCATGCCCTCTCCCCAACGAGACACCCCCCCCGTGCCCTCTCCCCAACCAGATACCCCCGCTGCCCTCTCCCCAACCAGACACCCCCCCCCCCTGCCCTCTCCCCAACCAGACACCCCCCCCCCCTGCCCTCTCCCCAACCAGACACCCCCCCCCTGCCCTCTCCCCAACCAGACACCCCCCCTGCCCTCTACCCAACCAGACACCCCCCCTTGCCCTCTCCCCAACCAGACACCCCCCCTGCCCTCTCCCCAACCAGACACCCCCCCCTGCCCTCTCCCCAACCAGACACCCCCCCTGCCCTCTCCCCAACCAGACACCCCCCCTGCCCTCTCCCCAACCAGACACCCCCCCTGCCCTCTCCCCAACCAGACACCCCCCCTGCCCTCTCCCCAACCAGACACCCCCCTGCCCTCTCCCCAACCAGACACCCCCCCTGCCCTCTCCCCAACCAGACACCCCCCCTGCCCTCTCCCCAACCAGACACCCCCCCTGCCCTCTCCCCAACCAGACACCCCCCCTGCCCTCTCCCCAACCAGACACCCCCCCTGCCCTCTCCCCAACCAGACACCCCCCCTGCCCTCTCCCCAACCAGACACCCCCCCCCTGCCCTCTCCCCAACCAGACACCCCCCATGCCCTCTCCTCAACCAGACACCCCCCCTGCCCTCTCCCCAACCAGACACCCCCCCCTGCCCTCTCCCCAACCAGACACCCCCCTGCCCTCTCCCCAACCAGACACACCCCCCTGCCCTCTCCCCAACCAGACACCCCCCCTGCCCTCTCCCCAACCAGACACCCCCCATGCCCTCTCCCCAACCAGACACCCCCCATGCCCTCTCCCCAACCAGACACCCCCCATGCCCTCTCCCCAACGAGACACCCCCCCCGTGCCCTCTCCCCAACCAGATACCCCCGCTGCCCTCTCCCCAACCAGACACCCCCCCCTGCCCTCTCCCCAACCAGACACCCCCCCCCCTGCCCTCTCCCCAACCAGACACCCCCCCCTGCCCTCTCCCCAACCAGACACCCCCCCTGCCCTCTACCCAACCAGACACCCCCCCTTGCCCTCTCCCCAACCAGACACCCCCCCCTGCCCTCTCCCCAACCAGACACCCCCCCCTGCCCTCTCCCCAACCAGACACCCCCCCTGCCCTCTCCCCAACCAGACACCCCCCCTGCCCTCTCCCCAACCAGACACCCCCCCTGCCCTCTCCCCAACCAGACACCCCCCTGCCCTCTCCCCAACCAGACACCCCCCCTGCCCTCTCCCCAACCAGACACCCCCCCTGCCCTCTCCCCAACCAGACACCCCCCCTGCCCTCTCCCCAACCAGACACCCCCCCCTGCCCTCTCCCCAACCAGACACCCCCCCTGCCCTCTCCCCAACCAGACACCCCCCCCCTGCCCTCTCCCCAACCAGACACCCCCCATGCCCTCTCCTCAACCAGACACCCCCCCCTGCCCTCTCCCCAACCAGACACCCCCCCCTGCCCTCTCCCCAACCAGACACCCCCCTGCCCTCTCCCCAACCAGACACACCCCCCTGCCCTCTCCCCAACCAGACACCCCCCCTGCCCTCTCCCCAACCAGACACCCCCCCTGCCCTCTCCCCAACCAGACACCCCCCATGCCCTCTCCCCAACCAGACACCCCCCATGCCCTCTCCCCAACCAGACACCCCCCATGCCCTCTCCCCAACCAGACACACCCCCCCTGCCCTCTCCCCAACCAGACACACCCCCCTGCCCTCTCCCCAACCAGACACCCCCCCTGCCCTCTCCCCAACCAGACACCCCCCATGCCCTCTCCCCAACCAGACACCCCCCATGCCCTCTCCCCAACCAGACACACCCCCCTGCCCTCTCCCCAACCAGACACCCCCCCTGCCCTCTCCCCAACCGGACACCCCCCCTGCCCTCTCCCCAACCAGACACCCCCCCTGCCCTCTCCCCAACCAGACACCCCCCATGCCCTCTCCCCAACCAGACACACCCCCCCTGCCCTCTCCTCAACCAGACACCCCCCATGCCCTCTCCTCAACCAGACACCCCCCCCTGCCCTCTCCCCAACCAGACACACCCCCCTGCCCTCTCCCCAACCAGACACCCCCCCTGCCCTCTCCCCAACCAGACACCCCCCCTGCCCTCTCCCCAACCAGACACCCCCCCTGCCCTCTCCCCAACCAGACACACCCCCCTGCCCTCTCCCCAACCAGACACCCCCCCTGCCCTCTCCCCAACCAGACACCCCCCCTGCCCTCTCCCCAACCAGACACCCCCCATGCCCTCTCCCCAACCAGACACCCCCCATGCCCTCTCCCCAACCAGACACACCCCCCATGCCCTCTCCCCAACCAGACACACCCCCCCTGCCCTCTCCCCAACCAGACACACCCCCCTGCCCTCTCCCCAACCAGACACCCCCCCTGCCCTCTCCCCAACCAGACACCCCCCCTGCCCTCTCCCCAACCAGACACCCCCCCTGCCCTCTCCCCAACCAGACACCCCCCATGCCCTCTCCCCAACCAGACACACCCCCCATGCCCTCTCCCCAACCAGACACCCCCCCCTGCCCTCTCCCCAACCAGACACACCCCCCTGCCCTCTCCCCAACCAGACACCCCCCCTGCCCTCTCCCCAACCAGACACCCCCCCTGCCCTCTCCCCAACCAGACACCCCCCATGCCCTCTCCCCAACCAGACACCCCCCATGCCCTCTCCCCAACCAGACACACCCCCCATGCCCTCTCCCCAACCAGACACACCCCCCCTGCCCTCTCCCCAACCAGACACACCCCCCTGCCCTCTCCCCAACCAGACACCCCCCCTGCCCTCTCCCCAACCAGACACCCCCCCTGCCCTCTCCCCAACCAGACACCCCCCCTGCCCTCTCCCCAACCAGACACCCCCCATGCCCTCTCCCCAACCAGACACACCCCCCATGCCCTCTCCCCAACCAGACAAGCCCCCCTGCCCTCTCCCCAACCAGACACCCCCCCTGCCCTCTCCCCAACCAGACACCCCCCCTGCCCTCTCCCCAACCAGACACCCCCCCTGCCCTCTCCCCAACCAGACACCCCCCCTGCCCTCTCCCCAACCAGACACCCCCCCTGCCCTCTCCCCAACCAGACACCCCCCCTGCCCTCTCCCCAACCAGACACCCCCCCTGCCCTCTCCCCAACCAGACACCCCTGGCTAATACAGTAATATCAGAAAGAATACCAGGAAGTAGCCTAAATGAGCAGGCACATGCAAATGACCTGCTACGGATGTGCGATAGGTTTGCCTTAAACCAGCAAATAGTAGAACCAACTAGGAAGGAGAACACGCTGGACCTCATTTTCACTAATAATGATGAGTTGATCGGGAACATAATGATTACAAATGCCTGTTACTCAGATCACAACTTAATTGAAGTTCTGACAACCATGGGGAATGGACCTTCAAAACCAGTCCAGATTCCCGGTGGAGGAGATTTCAGCAAATTCAACTTCAATAATAAACGGATAAACTGGGAGCAAATAAACCAGGACTTCACAGAAATAAACTGGGAAGAACAGCTAGGAAATGCAAACCTGAACCAGTGCCTGGAAAAAATAAGCTCAGTAGCACTAGAGATATGTTCAAACCGCATACCCCTAAGAAAAAAGAGAAAGAGATGCAGATTGGAACGGGAACGTCGCTCCCTATATAGGCGAAGAAAACGAATCGCGGAACAACTTGAGAGTCGCACCCTATCTCAAGAACGGCGAAGAAGGTTAGGTAGAGAAATAGAAACAACTGAACTCAAGCTACAAGAATCATACAAAACCCAGGAGAGGCAAAGAGAGCAAAAGGCCATCAGTGAAATAGAGAGAAATCCGAAATATTTTTTCTCCTATGCAAAATCAAGATCAAAAACCACATCTAGTATCGGGCCCCTGCGAAAGGGAGATGGAACTTTCACAGATGACAACAAAGAAATGAGCGAGTTACTGAGGAAGCAGTACGACTCTGTTTTCAGTGAGCCATTAAATGCACTAAAGATTGATATCCATGAAAAATTCATTTGGGTTATGATACCAACATCAAATCATATATCAGACGTCGCCCTATCCCCACTAGATTTTGAAGAAGCCATAAACAGTATGCCTATGCACTCTGCACCAGGCCCGGATTCTTGGAACTCCATATTCATCAAGAACTGTAAAAAACCACTATCGCAGGCCCTTCACATTCTGTGGAGACAAAGCCTAGATACTGGCGTTATCCCTGACATACTAAAAACAGCAGAGATAGCACCACTCCATAAAGGAGGAAATAAGGCAGAGGCAAAAAATTACAGACCGATAGCACTAACATCGCACATCATAAAAATTTTTGAGAGAGTGCTAAGAAGTAAGATCACAAAATACATGGAATCACAGCATCTCCATAACCCCGGACAACATGGTTTCAGAACAGGGCGCTCTTGCCTGTCGCAGTTGCTGGACCACTATGATATGGCATTAGATGCTATGGAAGACAAACAAAACGCTGATGTAATTTACACAGATTTCGCAAAAGCTTTTGATAAATGTGACCATGGAGTTATTGCACATAAAATGCGTTCAAAAGGAATTACCGGGAAAATAGGCAGATGGATCTACAATTTCCTGACTGACAGAACCCAATGTGTAATAGTCAACAAAATAAAATCCAGCCCATCAACCGTGAAGAGCTCAGTCCCCTAGGGTACTGTGCTTGCTCCAGTACTTTTTCTCATCCTCATATCGGACATAGACCAGAACACAACCTATAGCACTGTATCATCCTTTGCAGATGACACTAGGATCTTCATGAGAGTTGGCAACATAGAGGACACGGCAAACCTCCAATCAGATGTAGATCAGGTCTTTCTATGGGCTACAGAAAATAATATGGTATTCAACGAGGATAAGTTTCAGCTCATGCGCTACGGAAAAATTGAAAATATAAAAACAGAAACCACGTACAAAACGCAGGCAAATCATAACATAGAACGAAAAGGCAATGTAAAGGACCTGGGTGTACTCACGTCGGAAGACCTTACCTTTAAAGAACACAATAAAGTAGCCGTCACAACTGCAAGAAAAATGACAGGTTGGATAACAAGAACTTTTCACACTAGAGATGCTATACCGATGATGATACTTTTCAAAACGCTTGTGCTCTCTAGAGTGGAGTACTGCTGCACAATGACAGCCCCTTTCAAAGCTGGAGAAATTGCTGACCTGGAGAGCGTGCAGAGATCCTTTACTGCTAGAATCCACTCAGTAAAACATCTAAATTACTGGGACCGACTAAAGAGCCTAAATCTGTACTCCCTTGAGCGCAGGCGGGAGAGATACATAATAATTTACACGTGGAAAATAATTGAGGGGCTGGTCCCAAACCTGCACACAGAAATAACACCACATGAGACCAGAAGACATGGCAGGATGTGCAGAATACCCCCGTTGAAAAGCAGAGGTGCAACAGGTACTCTGAGAGAGAACTCTATCAACATCAGAGGCCCGAGACTGTTCAACACGCTTCCACTACACATAAGGGACATAACTGGCCGACCCCTCACAGTGTTCAAGAGAGAACTGGATAAGCATCTCCAAAGGATACCTGATCAACCAGGCTGTGACTCATACGTCAGGCTGCGAGCAGCCGCGTCTAACAGCCTGGTTAATCAGTCCAGCAACCAGGAGGCCTGGTCGACGACCGGGCCGCGGGGACACTAAGCCCCGGAAGCACCTCAAGGTAGCCTCAAGGTAGCAAGGTAGCCCCCCCCTGCCCTCTCCCCAACCAGACACCCCCCGTGCCCTCTCCCCAACCAGACACCCCCCCCCTGCCCTCTCCCCAACCAGACACCCCCCCCTGCCCTCTCCCCAACCAGACACCCCCCCCCTGCCCTCTCCCCAACCAGACACCCCCCCCTGCCCTCTCCCCAACCAGACACCCCCCCCCCTGCCCTCTCCCCAACCAGACACCCCCCCGTGCCCTCTCCCCAACCAGACACCCCCCCTGCCCTCTCCCCAACCAGACACCCCCCCCTGCCCTCTCCCCAACCAGACACCCCCCCCCTGCCCTCTCCCCAACCAGACACCCCCCCCCTGCCCTCTCCCCAACCAGACACCCCCCCTGCCCTCTCCCCAACCAGACACCCCCCCCCTGCCCTCTCCCCAACCAGACACCCCCCCCCCCCCCTGCCCTCTCCCCAACCAGACACCCCCCCCCCTGCCCTCTCCCCAACCAGACACCCCCCCCTGCCCTCTCCCCAACCAGACACCCCCCCCTGCCCTCTCCCCAACCAGACACCCCCCCCTGCCCTCTCCCCAACCAGACACCCCCCCCTGCCCTCTCCCCAACCAGACACCCCCCCCCCTGCCCTCTCCCCAACCAGACACCCCCCCCTGCCCTCTCCCCAACCAGACACCCCCCCGTGCCCTCTCCCCAACCAGACACCCCCCCCTGCCCTCTCCCCAACCAGACACCCCCCCTGCCCTCTCCCCAACTTGACACCCCCCCCCTGCGCTCTCCCCTACCAGACACCCCCCCTGCCCTCTCCCCAACCAGACACCCCCCCCTGCCCTCTCCCCAACCAGACACCCCCCCGTGCCCTCTCCAAAACCAGACACCCCCCGTGCCCTCTCCCCCAACCAGACACCCCCCCTGCCCTCTCCCCCAACCAGACACCCCCCCTGCCCTCTCCCCCAACCAGACACCCCCTCCCCAACCAGACACCCCCCCCCCTGCCCTCTCCCCAACCAGACACCCCCCCTGCCCTCTCCCCAACCAGACACCCCCCCCTGCCCTCTCCCCAACCAGACACCCCCCCCTGCCCTCTCCCCAACCAGACACCCCCCCCCTGCCCTCTCCCCAACCAGACACCCCCCCCCTGCCCTCTCCCCAACCAGACACCCCCCCTGCCCTCTCCCCAACCAGACACCCCCCCCTGCCCTCTCCCCAACCAGACACCCCCCCCTGCCCTCTCCCCAACCAGACACCCCCCCTGCCCTCTCCCCAACCAGACACCCCCCCCCTGCCCTCTCCCCAACCAGACACCCCCCCCCCTGCCCTCTCCCCAACCAGACACCCCCCCCCCCCTGCCCTCTCCCCAACCAGACACCCCCCCCCCCTGCCCTCTCCCCAACCAGACACCCCCCTCCCTCCCTGTCCTTAAAGCTTGTGAGAGGCGTTTGAATATTGCTTGCTTATTTTTTCGGATGAAGAGGCACTGGCGTGTTTGAATGGGCTCTTTGATGTCTAAATCCATTATAGTGGCGCCCAGTTTTGTTAAATGTTGCCCAGCTTGTGTGTGTTGTTCCCTGTTGCCACTGTGTCGCAACACTCTACATCATGTGCCGTATTAAATCGAAATTTATTGCCGATGGAGAGAAATTCCGATTTTCTTTCTTGGTCGGAGATTGGATTCGGTCCTAAGGGCCCACAATGTTCCTTTGTCATTTATAAGGGAGATGATTGGCCGTGAGGCGCCAAGCACACAATGGTCTTCCCCAAACTTGTGTGCTGTCCACCCTGGTTCCCCCTCGCTCGCCGAGATCAAATGTTCACATTTTCTTGCACGTGTGGCGCACTCTCACCAGCTATGTCTCATAACATACACAATCCATATTTTTTCTTTAAATTTTGTGCGAGTGGTGTGGAGAGCATCAGTGTATTGGACGGTGGGGGCGTGGGGCGGCCCCCTCCCTGTGCCTTGTGGGGGGCGTGGGGCGGCCCCCTCCCTGTGCCTTGTGGAGCTGGCTGGGGTGTTGAGGAGGGAGGGGGGTTGAGGGGAGTGGAGAGGGGTGTTGATGGGGAGGAGTGTTGAGGGGTGTCGGAAAATCCGACACCATTTAATAATATCATACAGGCAGATAATATTGCTGTGTTGTATAAACAAGTTAACGCATAGAAAATGTAACTTGTAGTGGAATTTCCGTCTATAGAAAACGGGATATCACTACCACATACTATTATAAATTCACCACCTATTATGGTGGGAATTATTCTTAAATACATTAGTCTTTGGACTTTACCATCATAAAAACATCTCATATAAATTAACTTAATTATCAGAATTAAAATAGAGTAAATGTGACCCTTCTATCACTTACTGTCATCTGGACAATGTAGGCCAGTAGCGTCAGTGAGGAGGGAGTGGTCAGCCATTGTTATTGTTGTTAAGACCACAGAGTCGAGGAGCAAATTCGGCTCCTATAAATTCTCTTGGACGAAGTGTTATGGAAGATCAGAGTAGTGATCTGCCATCATCAACACGCTGTCATCAATCTCAAGGGAAGTGTCTTTCCGAAACCCGTTTATCTAATCATTTTTGGCCATTAATGTCAGTAGATAGGGCGTACCGGTTAGAACACGAATGATCGACTCAAGGTAATTAAGCCTAGGTCTTTATGGTTCCTTGTACAGTGTTTTCTCTGATATAGCTGTCATATATAAGGATTCTGGCTTTACAGCTAGCGCCCTTTTGACAGGTCAAGACAAGGAAGCTTGCTTGGTGCATCAGTTACCAGGGTGATGGAAGCCACCTCACACGAGGAAAATTTGGTGTCTACACCCTGGTTATACCTGGTGGACTAAGGCCTGCTGTACAAATAAGATAAGGAACCTCTTCAATGTATGTAGTCTAATACTGTAGTTTGATTGGCTGCATATATATAAATTCAATATAAACCCCCCCCCTAATGTGCAGAGGATCGATTTGTGATATTATTGCAGAAATACAGTCCACTTAACATCATACAAATTGCTATCGAAGTATACAAATTAACGTAAATATAAATTCTATATAAATTCATATAAATTAAATATAAATCTCACAGGTTGGTTCCCACAAGGGGAGTGGAGAGGGGAAGACGAGAGAAGAGGGGGAAACTTTAGAGGAGAGGAGGAGGGAAGGGAGAGTGCTGTGTAAATTCGAGTTGTAAAAGTCGATCATATACTGCCATTAGCGTCCCCACGGGTGTCGATCTTGTGTAGCTTCCAGGGATCAACAGCCTCGCGGCCCGGTCTACGACGAGGCCTGCCAGTTGGTCGTCAAGACAACCAGGCTGTTGGACGCGGCTGCTCGCAGCCTAACGTATAAATCACAGCCTCGTTGATAAGGTATCCTTTGGAGGTGGTTGTCAAGTTCTCTCTTGAACACTGTGAGGGGTCGGCCAGTTATGCCCCTTATGTGTAGTGGAAGCGTGTTGAACGTGTAGTCCACGCTTGTTCAACGTCCTCCCAGCGAGCATAAGAAATATTACCGGAACAACCGTGGACATCATGAAGAGGAAACTAGATACTTTCCTCGATGGAGTGCTGGACCAACCGGGCTGTGGTGGGTATGTGGGCCTGCGGTCCGCTCCAAGCAACAGCCTGGTGGACCAAACTCTCACAAGTCAAGCCTGGCCTCGGGCCGGGCTTGGGGAGTAGAAGAACTCCCAGAACCCCATCAAGCAGTTATCAACAGTCTCGGACCTCTGATGTTGATAGTTCTCTCTCGGAGTACCTGTTGCACCTCTGCTCTTAAACGGGGGTATTCTGCACATCCTGCCATGTCTTCTGGTCTCATGTGGTGTTATTTTTGTGTGCAGGTTTGGGACTAGCCCCTCTACCATTTTCCTCGTGTAAATTAATATGTATCTCTCCCGCCTGCGCGGGAGAGATACATAATACATTTTTCTTGCAGTTGTGACGGCTACTTTATTGTGTTTTTTAAAGGTAAAGTCTTCCGACATGAGTACACCCAGAGCCTTTACATTGCCTTTTCGTTCTATGTTATGATTTGACTGCGTTTTGTACGTGGTTTCCGTTTTTATATTTTCAATTTTTCCGTAGCGCATGAGCTGAAACTTATCCTCGTTAAACACCATATTATTTTCTGTAGCCCATTGAAAACCAGATTTACATCCGATTGAAGGTTTGCTGTGTCCTCTATATTGTCTACTCATAAAAATCCTAGTGTCATCTGCAAAGGATGATACAGTGCTATAGTTTGTGTCCTTGTCTATGTCCGATATGAGGATAAAAAAAAGTACTGGAGCAAGCACAGTACCCTGGGGGACTGAGCTCTTCACGGTTGATGGACCGGATTTTATTTTGTTGACTATTACACATTGTGTTTTGATAGTCAGGAAATTGTAGATCCATCTGCCTATTTTTCCGGTAATATCTTTTGCACGCATTTTATGTGCAATAACACCATGGTCACATTTGTCAAAGGCTTCTGCGAAATTTATGTAAATTAAATCTGCGTTTTGCTTGTCTTCCATGGCATCTAATGCCATGTCATAGTGGTCCAGCAACTGTGAGAGACGAGAGCTCCATGTTCTGAACCCGTGTTGTCCGGGGTTATGGAGATGTTGTGAATCCATGTGATTTGTAGTCTTACGTCTTAGCACTATTTCAAAGATTTTTTTGTGTGAGAGGTTAGAGCTATTGGTCTATGATGGTCTGCATCTGCTTCGCTACCTCCTAAATAACTACTATATTTTCAGGATGTTTAGTCATGGTTTTTGTAAATATATTTTTTGTTAATATCATCATTCTTATTTATAAAATAGTATTTACTGAACAGACCCGCTTGTTCGTTGTTGTTGTAGATTCAGCTACAGGGAACAAAAAGTTGCAACTAGCACGGGCTATGGTGATCCCGTATTGGACTCGCCTGGCACAGGAGCGGGGCTGTGACCGGTGTGTTCTGGACGCATTACGGGTATTGATGTCTGGTCTTGTATGACTTCATGACCTCAGCGTGAAGTAATGTTACTCAGTATTTATTTCAAGTTAAAATAAAGATTTTCGTTCTTAGTTGTCAACCTAAACTAATATTGTGTGTTTCTCGTTCCAGGTGAGTGGTGAGTTACTGGGTACACCAGGTGAGTTACTGGGTACACCAGGTGAGTTACTGGGTACACCAGGTGAGTTACTGGGTACACCAGGTGAGTGGTGAGTTACTGGGTACACCAGGTGAGTGGTGAGTTACTGGGTACACCAGGTGAGTGGTGAGTTACTGGGTACACCAGGTGAGTGGTGAGTTACTGGGTACACCAGGTGAGTGGTGAGTTACTGGGTACACCAGGTGAGTTACTGGGTACACCAGGTGAGTTACTGGGTACACCAGGTGAGTTACTGGGTACACCAGGTGAGTTACTGGGTACACCAGGTGAGTTACTGGGTACACCAGGTGAGTTACTGGGTACACCAGGTGAGTTACTGGGTACACCAGGTGAGTGGTGAGTTACTGGGTACACCAGGTGAGTTACTGGGTACACCAGGTGAGTGGTGAGTTACTGGGTACACCAGGTGAGTTACTGGGTACACCAGGTGAGTGGTGAGTTACTGGGTACACCAGGTGAGTGGTGAGTTACTGGGTACACCAGGTGAGTGGTGAGTTACTGGGTACACCAGGTGAGTGGTGAGTTACTGGGTACACCAGGTGAGTAGTGAGTTACTGGGTACACCAGGTGAGTGGTGAGTTACTGGGTACACCAGGTGAGTTACTGGGTACACCAGGTGAGTTACTGGGTACACCAGGTGAGTGGTGAGTTACTGGGTACACCAGGTGAGTGGTGAGTTACTGGGCACACCAGGTGAGTGGTGAGTTACTGGGTACACCAGGCGAGTTACTGGGTACACCAGGCGAGTTACTGGGTACACCAGGCGAGTTACTGGGTACACCAGGCGAGTTACTGGGTACACCAGGCGAGTTACTGGGTACACCAGGCGAGTTACTGGGTACACCAGGCGAGTGACTACTCCTTGGTGTGTGTGTTACCAGAAATGCTAGCGGCCCCGGGCGGGCAGACAGAGGAGGGACTGCAGACGGCAGAGTTATTTAGGGCAGCAGCGCCCTCTATAACCCCTCCATCTTTACCGGAGTATGTAATTGTGTGTCCCCTGAGCGTTCGCTCTGCACCTTTTGGAGGGTCGGCTGTGGCCCAGCGCTCGTGTACACGGAGCTCCTGTGTAAGCATGCCCAGCACATGCTAGGGGGCTCAGAGCTCAACCCGTAGTCTTACAAATTACGTCGCTTTTCGCTCGAATGCGCTACGGCCAAATATGAACGTAATTCAAAATGGAAATTTATTTTTATTGGAATTAAATTCTGGACCTACCAGAGGACCCTTAACTTGCCGTTTTAGGGCGAAAAAAACTAAATTTAGCTGGAAAGTAAATTTGCGTTTTGAATTACGTCAATATTTAGCCATAGCGCATGAGAAGCGACGTAATTTGTAAGTGGACGGGTTGAGCGGCCGGGGAGCCTTCGAGGGCTGCCACAAGCACACTCCTGAACGAGCAGGAACAGCGGGCACGGCGTGACCTTGTGGGCTTCTAGCAGCACACTTTTCTTGTCAGTTCGATCTCTGTGTAGGAGAGGTCACCGGAGCGGACGAGTAGCGAGGTGGGTGTTGCCGGGGCGTGGATGTTATCCTCCTGGGGAACCCCAACCTGCCCAGTGTAAGGTGGAGGGCCAGGGATAAGAGGGAGGGAGTTATCAAGGGGAAAGCGCCAAGCCATTACGACTATATATCACTGGGAAGGAGGTCAGGATAAGGATTAGGGATGGGACGGGGAGGAGGAATAGTGCCCAAACACTTGGACGGTCGGGGATTGAACGTCGACCTGCATGAAGCGAGACCGTCGCTCTACCGTCCAGCTGTTACGAACCCGGATCCAGCGTCCGTGCCTGGAGCAGTGACAAACACGCCATCTGTGGGTCAGCTCCCGAAACCCCCGCCAAACGAACGACGACACCTAGTGAGGACAGCGTGTACTGGCCTCGAGGACCAGTTTCCAGTCTGGTTCAGCGCTCAACACCGCCGCTCCTGACCTCTGGTGAGGTGGTGCTCCGACGACAGCGCCATCTATGGAGTGGATATGTCGGGCGTTTGTATCTGAGCCTGTGAGTGTGGTGTATTAGTGTCCCGGTTATTAATGACGTGTCTGCTTACAGAGCCGACCTGGGACCACTGTGTTGAAGGTGGAGTCAGTCTACCCGAGGCAGCCAGTCTCCATACTGTGAAGTTTGCTGCAGTTGTTGTGACGTCGTTCCCCCGGAAGAACACTGTGGTGTGTTAAGCCTGCCAGTGGAGTGGCAGTGGAAGGATTTACCCGGGACCGACGGTTGGAGACGATAATCCACTGGGGTATTGAGGACAGGAGGGTGATTGGTGATATCACACGAGACTCCTGTCTAGGGCGTACCCCTTTTATCGTTCGTGGAGTGGCCGTGCCAGCCTTGGTGGCTCAGTACCTGCCAGCAGACCTGCTGGACGTGTGGTTGACGGCCTCCACGACGGTGCCCCCAGTGGACCTGTGTTGTGGCTGACCTGTGGCCAGGGTAGACTCGGCGTCCTCAGAGGACACGTCTTGAGGCCACGAAGAAAGCACCGCGGACTCAGCACCTAGCTTCGAGGATCCATAGTCTCCAGCAGAAGACTACAGTGTTGATCCCCTTTGTAAAGTGTTAATACCCCTCCCCCTTGTGTACTCTTTTATTATATATATTAAACGGTGAAGGTGAACATTATATTATATTAAGTTCTTAGCTTTCTTTCCCTACTCCCTTTAAGTTACTTGCGTCACGGATCGCATCCCTTGAAAGCCTCTACTGGCTTGGGGTCGGATATATATCTTCCTCTAACGACATCAGAGTAAGAACCCCGTTGCGTCCCGAGAGGGCCGTAACACCAGCCCACCTCGCTACTCTGTCGGGGAAGTAGTCCTGAGCAAAAGGCAACTTACACTTAAGCCAAGACAATATTCTCAGTGTGCTCAACACAAATAATCAACTAATCGAGGATATTACGATCTTAAATTCAAATTACTTGGATCACATTATCATTGTGACCCCAGAACCATCAAGCAGGTTTTAAAGTACAAATGTAAATTCATATAAAGTGTCTAAAACATACTTAGAGGAACCATCTTGAGGTTATCTTGAGATGATTTCGGGGCTTTTTAGTGTCCCCGCGGCCCGGTCCTCGACCAGGCCTCCACCCCCAGGAAGCAGCCCGTGACAGCTGACTAACACCCAGGTACCTATTTTACTGCTAGGTAACAGGGGCATAGGGTGAAAGAAACTCTACCCATTGTTTCTCGCCGGCGCCTGGGATCGAACCCAGGAACACAGGATCACAAGTCCAGCGTGCTGTCCGCTCGGCCGACCGGCTCCCTAATACATTGAATACATTAACTATCAAGAATAGGTCGTTGACTAGTGTGAGACCAGTTCTCTGTAATTACTGGAGTAGTGTGTAGATGGTCCATAACCTGCAGCCTTGCACGGAATTTGCAGTATGGCAATTGCCTTTTTTTAAGAGTCCAAAGTGCTAGTGATGAAGAGTTGAAGTAATAGCCAACTTGACGAGTGAAGCCTTATGCCTCTTTATTAATTCAAATCTTGAATGGCGTTTGTCACTAGGCACGATGATTGATGTCTGTGGGCTTGTCTGTGGGCTTGTCTGTGGGCTTGTCTGTGGGCTTGTCTGTGGGCTTGCCTGTGGGCTTGCCTGTGGGCTTGCCTGTGGGCTTGCCTGTGGGCCTGTCTGTGGGCCTGTCTGTGGGCCTGTCTGTGGACCTGTCTGTGGACCTGTCTGTGGACCTGTCTGTGGGCCTGTCTGTGGGCCTGTCTGTGGGCCTGTCTGTGGGCCTGTCTGTGGGCCTGTCTGTGGGGCCTGCCTGTGGGGCCTGCCTGTGGGGCCTGCCTGTGGGGCCTGCCTGTGGGGCCTGCCTGTGGGGCCTGCCTGTGGGGCCTGCCTGTGGGGCCTGCCTGTGGGGCCTGCCTGTGGGGCCTGCCTGTGGGGCCTGCCTGT
>NC_091156.1:20277401-20282401 GCF_040958095.1 Procambarus clarkii
AAATTGAAATGAAACAGAATACCATTTTTAAATTTGAGTGTTTAAATAGTGTGTGTGTGTTGCCGGCACGGGTTTATGGGCGTGTTTCAAGAGCCGTGAGCGAGAGCTTCGTCAGTTTCATTTGTCAGCTATCGCTCAAGTGCTAGCGTGTTCAGAAGCGCGAAATTATCTATTGTGTTCAGTTTGTGCACGCGCGTTCGCGTTTGCGTTTGGAGTGTGTCCCGTCAGTGGACTGAGAGAGGGCGGGAGTGGCGACCTTACCTAATTGTGTAGGAGACTTGGTTATTGTTTGACTTTCGCCTCCCCGAAGACCAGAAGGCATGGCAGGATGTGCAGAATACCCCCGTTGAAAAACAGAGGTGCAACAGGTACTCTGAGAGAGAACTATCAACATCAGAGGCCCGAGACTGTTCAACACGCTTCCACTACACATAAGGGGCATAACTGGCCGACCCCTCACCGTGTTCAAGAGAGAACTATCAACATCAGAGGCCCGAGACTGTTCAACACGCTTCCACTACACATAAGGGACATAACTGGCCGACCCCTCACAGTGTTCAAGAGAGAACTATCAACATCAGAGGCCCGAGACTGTTCAACACGCTTCCACTACACATAAGGGGCATAACTGGCCGACCCCTCACCGTGTTCAAGAGAGAACTATCAACATCAGAGGCCCGAGACTGTTCAACACGCTTCCACTACACATAAGGGACATAACTGGCCGACCCCTCACAGTGTTCAAGAGAGAACTGGATAAGCACCTCCAAAGGATACCTGATCAACCAGGCTGTGACTCATACGTCAGGCTGCGAGCAGCCGCGTCTAACAGCCTGGTTGATCAGTCCAGCAACCAGGAGGCCTGGTCGACGACCGGACCGCGGGGACGCTAAGCCCCGGAAGCACCTCAAGGTAAGGTCCCCCCTTTGGTCTGTGTGTGTGGGCCACCTCGTGTGTGTGTGGGCCACCTCGTGTGTGTGTGGGCCACCTCGTGTGTGTGTGGGCCACCTCGTGTGTGTGTGGGCCACCTCGTGTGTGTGTGGGCCACCTCGTGTGTGTGTGGGCCACCTCGTGTGTGTGGGCCACCTCGTGTGTGTGGGCCACCTCGTGTGTGTGTGGGCCACCTCGTGTGTGTGTGGGCCACCTCGTGTGTGTGTGTGGGCCACCTCGTGTGTGTGTGTGGGCCACCTCGTGTGTGTGTGGGCCACCTCGTGTGTGTGTGTGTGGGCCACCTCGTGTGTGTGTGTGGGCCACCTCGTGTGTGTGTGTGGGCCACCTCGTGTGGTTGTGTGGGCCACCTCGTGTGTGTGTGTGGGCCACCTCGTGTGTGTGTGTGTGTGTGTGTGGGCCACCTCGTGTGTGTGTGTGTGTGGGCCACCTCGTGTGTGGGGCCACTTCGTGTGTGTGTGGGGCCACCTCGTGTGTGGGCCACCTCGTGTGTGGGGCCACCTCGTGTGTGTGTGGGGCCACCTCGTGTGTGTGTGGGGCCACCTCGTGTGTGTGTGTGGGGCCACCTCGTGTGTGGGCCACCTCGTGTGTGGGCCACCTCGTGTGTGGGCCACCTCGTGTGTGTGTGTGGGCCACCTCGTGTGTGTGTGTGTGTGGGCCACCTCGTGTGTGTGTGTGTGTGGGCCACCTCGTGTGTGTGTGTGTGGGCCACCTCGTGTGTGTGTGTGGGGCCACCTCGTGTGTGTGGGCCACCTCGTGTGTGTGTGTGGGCCACCTCGTGTGTGTGTGTGGGCCACCTCGTGTGTGTGTGTGGGCCACCTCGTGTGTGTGGGCCACCTCGTGTGTGTGTGTGGGCCACCTCGTGTGTGTGGGCCACCTCATGGCCTCTCATACTCCTGAGGAGAACGTCTGTTTAGTCTATCCAGGGCCACCATGACCAGGGGTGCCACACCTCCCACAGAGCACGGGGCTACCATGACCAGGGGTGCCACACCTCCCAGAGAGCACGGGGCCACCATGGCCAGGGGTGCCACACCTCCCAGAGAGCACGGGGCCACCATGACCAGGGGTGCCACACCTCCCAGAGAGCACGGGGCCACCATGACCAGGGGTGCCACACCTCCCAGAGAGCACGGGGCCACCATGACCAGGGGTGCCACACCTCCCAGAGAGCACGGGGCCACCATGACCAGGGGTGCCACACCTCCCAGAGAGCACGGGGCCACCATGACCAGGGGTGCCACACCTCCCAGAGAGCACGGGGCCACCATGACCAGGGGTGCCACACCTCCCAGAGAGCACGATGCCTAGATCATGTAAATTATCTCGCGCGCTGATGTTAGTTTAGAGCCGGAAATTTTAAATTATTATTTATAATAATAATAATAATAATAATAATAATAATAATAATAATAATAATAATAATAATAATGTGTATTTTACCATTTTTATAGAGGAGGGAATTATTAAGGGAAAGCTCCAAGCCATTATAACTTTAGTGAAAGAGAAAAACTTCTTGAAAACATCCTTTAAAGAAATCTGTTTAGGCAACCATAGCTCTGATGTATTGTTTCAAATGGTACTGCTTTATTAATAATAACTAGTAAATCTCATGAAGTAAAAATTAATTAGTAACAATAATAGTGAACTTTTTTTAAGGGAGAAAGTTACTCTGTTGCATGTGTGATGGGGATTTTTAGCATCACGCAGCTAGCTTTTTGACATAATGTACTCCCCCTTCATATTGTCTAGGGCAGCTGCACAAATGTAGATGTATCTAATGTATTAATAAAAAAAAATACATTAGTTAATTTTTACCTGATGGTAACCTTGAGACTACCTTGAGGTAGTTTTGAGGATCAGTATCCCGCAGTTCAGTCTCGCGACCTGTCCTTGATTGATGGTTTGATTAACCAGACTATTCATGGCTGGATAGATGATGGATGGATAGTGTAGATGGATAGATGATGGATGGATAGTGTAGATGGATAGATGATGGATGGATAGTGTAGATGGATAGATGATGGATAGTGTAGATGGATAGATGATGGATGGATAGTGTAGATGGATAGATGATGGATGGATAGTGTAGATGGATAGATGATGGATGGATAGTGTAGATGGATAGATGATGGATGGATAGTGTAGATGGATAGATGATGGATGGATAGTGTAGATGGATAGATGATGGATGGATAGTGTAGATGGATAGATGATGGATGGATAGTGTAGATGGATAGATGATGGATGGATAGTGTAGATGGATAGATGATGGATGGATAGTGTAGATGGATAGATGATGGATGGATAGTGTAGATGGATAGATGATGGATGGATAGTGTAGATGGATAGATGATGGATGGATAGTGTAGATGGATAGATGATGGATGGATAGTGTAGATGGATAGATGATGGATAGTGTAGATGTTCGGAGTCCTTGTGTTGTAAAACGCTGAGTCCTTAGCACTCTTGCATGTGGCAGCCAACTCTGTCAAAATGTTACGTTCCCAGATCAACTGATGATCAATCGGTTCATCCTTGAGAAAACTCTGAACTATTAGTGGATATCGTAAGTGCGTCGAAGATGGTGTACACGCCGCGTTACTAAAGAACTGTAACATAACGCCGCGTTACAGCGTTATTACAGTTAACATTGTTACAGTGCTCAGCTCATATGTTGCCACGTTTATCGGTGAAGCAGGTGGATCCTTACCTTGAGGTGCTTCCGGGGCTTTAGCGTCCCCGCGGCCCGGTCGTCGACCAGGCCTCCTCAGAACATGTACAGAACATGCATATAATGTATTTCAAGCAACACAGCAGTGTGTTCTGTTCTGTTATTGAACAGAACAGAACATGCATGTTCTGTTCTCTCGCTCCTACAGCAATGAAGAGTGTCGATGACTGGTTACCTACCTTAACTTGTGCTGATTTCGGGACTTAGCGTCTTTGCGGCCCAGTCCTTGACCTGTCCTTCTGGTTGCTGGACTGGTCAACCAGGCTGTTGGACGCGGCTGCTCGCAGCCTGACATATGAGTCACAGCCTGGTTGATCAGGTATCCTTTGGAGGTGTTTATCCAGTTCTCTCTTGAACACTGTGAGGGGTTTGCCAGTTATGCCCCTTATGTGTAGTGGAAGCGTGTTGAACAGTCTCGGGCCTCTGATGCTGATAGTTCTCTCTTGAACACTGTGAGGGGTCTGCCAGTTATGCCCCTTATGTGTAGTGGAAGCGTGTTGAACAGTCTCGGGCCTCTGATGTTGATAGTTCTCTCTTGAACACTGTGAGGGGGTCGGCCAGTTATGTCCCTTATGTGTAGTGGAAGCGTGTTGAACAGTCTCGGGCCTCTGATGTTGATAGTTCTCTCTCAGAGTACCTGTTAGTAGTACCAGTGTCTCAGAGTACCAGAGCAGAGTGCTCTGCTCTTCAACGGGGGTATTCTGCACATCCTGCCATGCCTTCTGGTCTCATGTGGTGTTATTTCTGTGTGCAGGTTTGGGACCAGCCCCTCTACTATTTTCTACGTGTAAATTATAATGTATCTATCCCGCCTTACCAACCACTTGTGCTGGACGGTAGAGCGATGGTTTCGCTTCATGCAGGTCGGCGTTCAATTCCCGCCCGTCCAAGTACGGGGAACAACCACCATTCCTTCCCCTCGTCCCATCCCAAATCCTTATTCTGATCCCTTCCAAGTGATGTATGTCGCAGTGGCCTGGCGCTTTTTCCTGATAAACCCCTCCTCCAGAACAGGGCGCTCCTGCCATTCACAGTTGCTAGTTCACTATGACCTGATGTTACGACCTGCTTGAGCCAGAAACTTTTTTTTTTTTTGCTTAATTGGCCTTAGAACCTCTTCTATGATCCCACCCCAAGTGGGTAAACAAGACACAATTACACCTTCACCAATATATTGTCTATCGAAGTACGACTAATGCCATATCATAGTGGTCCAGCAACTGTGACAGGCAAGAGCGCCCTGTTCTGACACCATGTTGTCCGGGGTTATGGAGATGCTGTGATTCCAGGTATTTTGTGATCTTACTTCTTAGCACTC